>NC_060889.1:5456731-5469231 GCF_014805685.1 Silurus meridionalis | reverse complement strand
TCTCTCTCTCTCTCTCTCTCTCACTCTCTCTCTCTCTCTCTCTCTCTCTCACTCTCTCTCTCTCTCTCTGGGGG
Organism: Silurus meridionalis; assembly: GCF_014805685.1. NCBI lineage: Eukaryota > Metazoa > Chordata > Actinopteri > Siluriformes > Siluridae > Silurus > Silurus meridionalis. The sequence goes on along the minus strand of NC_060889.1, from coordinate 5,469,157 downwards.
TAGTACACACTTGGCGGTGGTGAGATGCACAGTAAGTCGAAGCAGAGTGTGTCGGTTCAGAGCGCTGCTCCGGACCGAGCAGAACCAAACCCCAGCCTGGTACAGCCGGAGAACCGAGGGGACGATGACATCATCAAATCACCCAGTGACCCCAAACAGTACAGGTACCACCTCACTTATCTGTGCTGAAGGAGGAGTGAGAGCCTTCAGAACATTTAGAACAGATTAATGAAGGAATCAACAGGACAGGAAACAATGACCAAATAAGGACAGGGGGGAACAGGAAGTGGAGAGAGCTTCACTCATCTCACTGCAGGTTTCTGGTTACAGGACAGTAGACGACTACAGATCATATTTCTATCACATGTCCTCTCATATTTACTCCTCACTGCCTGTCTTCTAGCCATCTGTCTGCCTGTCTGTCTTCTATCTATCTGTCTGCCTGTCTGTTTGTCTTCTCTCTGTCTGCCTGTCTATCTTCTCTCTGTCTGTCTTCTCTCTGTCTGCCTGCCGTCTTCTCTCTGTCTGTCTTCTCTCTGTCTGCATGCCTGTCTTCTCTCTGTCTGCCTGTCTGTCTTCTCTCTGTCTGTCTTTTCTCTGTCTGTCTGCCTGTCTTCTCTCTGTCTGCCTGTCTCTCTGTCTGTCTTCTCTGTCTGTCTTCTCTCTGTCTGTCTGTCTGCCTGTCTGTCTGTCTGTCTGTCTGTCTTCTCTCTGTCTGTCTGCCTGTCTGTCTTCTCTCTGTCTGCCTGTCTGTCTGTCTGTCTTCTCTCTGTCTGTCTGCCTATCTGTCTTCTCTGTGTCTCCCTTCTCCCTGTCTGTCTGTCTCCTTCTCTCTGTCTGTCTGCCTGTCTGTCTTCTCTCTGTCTGCCTGTCTGTCCTCTCTCTGTCTGTGTGTTTGTCTGTCTTCTGTCTGCCTTCTCCCTGTTTGCCTTCTCTCTGTCTGCCTGTCTGTCTTGTCTCTGTCTGCCTTCTCCCTGTCTGTCTGTCTTCTCTCTGTCTGTCTGTCTTCACCTTGTCTGTCTTCTCTCTGTCTGCCCTCTCTCTGTCTGTCTCTGAAAATGTCTTTTCTTTTTCTCTCTCAGGTATATTGAGTTAAATAATGGCCTTCGTGCTTTGCTGATCTCAGACTTCAGCAGCTCTGAAAGGAAATCAGATGAGGATGAGGATGATGACGAGGAGGAAGAAGAGGAGATAGAGGAGGAAGAAGAGGAGGAAGATGAGGAAGAAGAGGAGGATGGTTCAGGAGAGGGAACAGGTGATGAGTCAGAGGAAAATGATGATGATGAGCAGGACAGTGAGGATGAGGAGAGGGAGGTGAAGAAGAAGAATTCAGTGAAACAGGTCAGTGACATTTCTCACACACACACACACACACACACACACACACACACACACACACACACTAGTTCATCTTAAACTATAAAATGGACCACAGGATGGCTAGCATATATGCTAACGTGTGTGTGTGTGTGTGTGTGTGTGTGTGTGTGTGTGTGTGTGTGTGTGTGTGTGAAACAGTCAGCAGCAGCCCTGTGTATCAGTGTGGGGAGTTTCAGTGACCCTGATGACCTGCCTGGACTTGCACATTTTCTGGAACACAGTGAGTGTTCACTCGTCTACATCAGTACTATCACTACATCTCTCACTCTCACTCCATCATTCTATCATTCTGTCCCTCGGTGCAGGGATTTGATTTCAGTTTAAAAGATAACAAAAAAAATCCAGGGGTTTCTTCAGGACGTGTTCCATAAGTGTTCCATAAGTGTTCCATAAGAGTTCCATAAGTGTTCCATAAGAGTTCCATAAGTGTTCCATAAGGCAAACTGAAGTGTGCAGTTGATCCAGTGTGAATGTTCTGTAGGTTCAGGCCTCGTCCTGAATGCTCTCCTGTTCTCCTCAGTACTGCTCTAATCTCTGCTCTTAGTTCTCACTGCATCTTGTTAGCGTGTGGAACCTTCTGTGATCTCTGTAGTCTCTACTGTAGCTCCAGATTTCCTGCTGTATCTAAAGTCCTCACTGCAGTTCCAGAACATTCCCTAATCTCTGTACATGGAGCTGAATTACATGGGCTGTGTCCTAAATCATAACACCGGTCTTGTGTGTGTGTGTGTGTGTGTGTGTGTGTGTGTGTGTCAGTGGTGTTTATGGGCAGTGAGAAATACCCGTGTGAGAACGGATTTGATGCGTTCCTGAAGAAACATGGCGGCAGTGATAACGCCTCCACCGACTGTGAGAGGACCGTGTTCCAGTTCGACGTGCAGAGGAAGAGATTTCGAGAAGCACTCGATAGGTACAGCAGGTCCATCACACCTGACTCGCAAAGTAAACGCACCTCGAGTCGTGGATTAGAGTCTGAAACATGAAATAGAGTCAGATTTTTAGAGATTGGAGTAAGAGCTGTAGATTAGAGTCAAAACTGTAAATTGGAATCTGGACTGTAGATTAGACTCAGAATCAGATTACAGTCAGGGCTGTAAATTAGAATCTGGACTGTAGATTAGACTCAGAATCAGATTAGAATCAGGGCTGTAGATTAGAATCAGGACTGTAGATTAGAGTCAGAATCAGATTAGAGTCAGGGCTGTAGATTAGAATCAGGACTGTAGATTAGAGTCAGAATCAGATTAGAGTCAGGGCTGTAGATTAGAATCAGGACTGTAGGTTAGATTAGATGTAGATCAGGACTCACTGTGAGGTGTGTTGTGTTTCAGGTGGGCTCAGTTCTTCATCTGCCCCCTGATGATCAGAGATGCTATTGAGAGGGAAGTGGAGGCAGTGGACAGCGGTGAGAACCTGCATTAGGCACTGTGACCACACATTAGCATGTTATTAACATCTTATTAGCATATCATTAACGGACAGGGACCATTTGTATAAACATGTTATACAGTGTGTGTGTGTGTGTGTGTGTGTGTGTGAGTTGTAGAGTTCCAGTTAGCGAAGCCCTCGGACTCGCACCGTAAGGAGATGCTGTTCGGCAGTCTGGCTAGGCCTCATCACCCCATGGCCAAGTTCCTCTGGGGTAACTTTCCCCCCTGGGGCGTGTCCCCCTCACACACTCATCTTCCCGTCTCTCTCTTTGCAATTCTTTTATTTTTGTTTGCTAACGTGCTCTTTATGCTAACAGACCTGTTTTGGGCTGTGTCCCAAATATAAATGCTGTAGTCTAGACGCTGTGTATTTTATTGTGCTAGGGAACACACAGACGCTGAAGACAGAGCCGAAGAAAAACAAGATAAACGTGTACAAGCGTCTGAGAAAGTTTTGGAAGAGGCACTACTCCGCTCACTACATGACGCTAGCCGTGCAGTCTAAAGGCAAGTATGCTAATGCTAACATCTCATTTCTGTGCTACACACACTTGCTAATCAGTATTTGCCCTAGCTAGCTGCTAGCACTTCAAGTGTGACCCAAGTCTTTTGTCCCAGGGAGCACGTTACCCCTAACGTGTGTCTCCTGTCCTCTGTCCCTCAGAGACGCTGGACACACTGGAGCAGTGGGTCAGAGAGATCTTCAGCAGTGTCCCTAACAAGTGAGTAGCAGAAGTGCACTGAGGGCTGTTAGGACACGGCCTGAGAGATGATTTCCCTTCTTCTGTTTTCTTTATTTTTATTCTTTATTTTTTTCTTGAATAATAATAATAATAAAAATAAACCTTGAGAGGATCCAGAGGAGTAATAACAGTAACAGTGCTGTGTGTGTGTGTGTGTGTGTGTGTGTGTGTGTGTGTGTGTGTGTGTGTGTGTGACGTTCTAGTGGTTTACCCCACCCTGAATTCTCACACCTGCTGGAGCCCTTCAACACTCCGGCCTTTAACAAACTCTACAGAGGTAAAGGAATGTGGGCGTGTCCCAATCCACACACACACACACACACACACACACACACACACACACACACAGTACATGATATATTTCACCGTCTGTCCACTGTGGCGTGTCTCAATCCACAATGATGTGTGTGTGTGTGTGTTGCAGTGGTACCTGTGAGAAAAGAGCACTCCCTCACTATCAGCTGGGCGTTACCTCCCCAGGAGAAACACTACAGGTGAGTTCATCAATTATAGCTTTACCTGAGATCACTGCACTAAGCTCCTTCCCCATGCCATCATTAACTTCAGTTTTGTCCTCTTCACCTGTCTTCTTCACCTGCCCTCACCTGTGATCTTCATCAGCCCTCAGCTGTCTTCACCTGCCCTCACCTGTCCTCTTCACCTGCCCTCACCTGTCCTCTTCACCTGCCCTCACCTATCCTTTTCACCAGCCCTCACCTGTCCTCTTCACCTGCCCTCACCTGTCCTCTTCACCTGCCCTCACCTGTCCTTTTCACCAGCCCTCACCTGTCCTCTTCACCTGCCCTCACCTATCCTTTTCACCAGCCCTCACCTATCCTTTTCACCAGCCCTCACCTGTCCTCTTCACCTGCCCTTACCTGTCCTCTTTACCTGCCCACCTGTCCTCTTCACCTGCCCTCACCTGTCTTCTTCACTTGTCCTCACCTGTCCTCTTCACCTGCCCTCACCTGTCCTCTTTACCTGCCCACCTGTCCTCTTCACCTGCCCTCACCTGTCTTCTTCACCTGCCCTCACCTGTCCTTTTCACCTGCCCTCACCTGTCCTCTTCACCTGTCCTTTAGTATTAGTTTGTAAGGAAAATGTTTTGATGTATATTGCTCAAACCCTACCTGTGTGTGTGTGTGTGTGTGTGTGTGTGTGTGTGTGTGTGTGTGTGCTATAGGGTGAAGCCGTTACACTATCTCTCCTGGCTTATCGGTCATGAGGGAGTTGGCAGCATCCTGTCTCTGCTCCGGAAAAAGTACGTCTCTTACACACACACACACACACACACACACACACACACATTATTTTTGCATCTTTCTTTTGTACATGTGTGTGTGTTTCTGTGTGTGTAGGTGCTGGGCCTTGGCTCTGTATGGTGGTAACAGTGAGACAGGGTTTGATCAGAACTCCACCTACTCCATCTTCAGCATTAACATCACACTCACTGACCAGGGGTTCCAGAACTTCTACCAGGTGTGCATTACATGGGGACACTACATACAGACACTCAGGTGTAGTTGAAGGTGTAATTGAGGTGTAGTTGATAGTTGACGTAATTGAGGTCTAGTTGGTGGTATAATTGCAGTGTAGTTAAAGGTGTAATTCAGGTGTAGTCGAAGGTGTAATTCAGGTGTAGTTGAAGGTGTAGTTAAGGGTGTAATTGAGGTGTAGTTAAAAGTACAATTGAGGTGTAGTTGATGGTGTAATTGAGGTGTACTTGAAGGTGTATCTTCGGTGTAGTTGAAGATGTAGTTGACATTGCAATTGGGGTCTAATTGGTGGTATAATTGCGGTGTAGTTGAAGATGTAATTAAGGTGTAACTGAATATGTAATTGAAAATGTAATTGAGGTGTAGTTGAAGGTGTAATTGAGGTGTAGTTGAAGGTGTAATTAAGACGTAACTGAGGTGTAGTTGAAGGTGTAATTGAGTTGTAATTAAAAACGTAATTGAGGTGTAGTTGAAGGTGTAATTAAGACGTAACTGAGGTGTAGTTGAAGGTGTAATTGAGTTGTAATTAAAAACGTAATTGAGGTGTAGTTGAAGGTGTAATTAAGGCGTAACTGAGGTGTAGTTGAAGGTGTAATTGAGTTGTAATTAAAAACGTAACTGAGGTGTAGTTGAAGGTGTAATTGAGTTGTAATTAAAAACGTAATTGAGGTGTAGTTGAAGGTGTAATTAAGGTGTAGTTGACCATGTAGTTGAAGATGTAATTAAAAAATGTAATTGAGGTGTAGTTGAAGGTGTAATTGAGGTGTAGTTAAAGGTGTAATTGAATATGTAATTAAGGTGTAACTGAATGTGTAGTTGAAGATGTAATAAAGGTGTAATTGAATAGGTAATTAAAATTTTAATTGAGGTGTAATTGACTGTAATTGAGGTGTAGTTGAAGGTGTAATTAAGGTGTAATTGAAAATGTATTTGAGGTGTAGTTGAAGGTGTCATTGAGGTGTAGTTGAGGTGTAGTTGAAGGTGTCATTGAGGTGTAGTTGAGGTGTAGTTGAAGGTGTCATTGAGGTGTAATTGTGGTGTTATTAAGGTGATATTGAAAATGTAATTGAGGTGTAGTTGAAGGTGTCATTGAGGTGTAGTTGATGTGTAGTTGAAGGTGTGATTGAGGTGTAATTATGGTGTAATTAAGGTGATATTGAAAATGTAATTGAGGTGTAGTTGAAGGTGTCATTGGTGTGCAGGTGGCTGATCTGGTGTTTCAGTACGTGAAGATGCTGCAGCGTCTCGGTCCTCAGTGCAGGTAAGTATCTGCTGTGGTCACGTGACACACTCGCATGAAGTAATCGCGCACGTCCAATAGGTTCTGTTCTGTTTCTCTTAAAGAATTTATGAGGAAATCCAGAGAATCGAAGCTAACGAGTTCCGCTACCAGGAACAGGTACGCTAATTAGCTTTCCTACACTAGCATTCAACAGTGTGTGTGAATCAGTTGTAAATGTTAGTGCTTATTGTGTGTGTGTGTGTGTGTGTGTGTGTGTGTGTGTGTGTAGACAGATCCCATCGAGTACGTGGAGGATGTGTGTGAAAATATGCATCTGTTTGCTAAAGAGGATTTCCTGACAGGAGATCAGCTGCTGTTCCAGTTCGATCCTGAGGTAAACACACATTAGCAGTCTTGCTAGTCTGATTCAGCTTAATAATAAGAAGGATATAGAACTGAGTGCTAACGCTGTATTTATATCAGGTGATCGGCTCCGTCCTAAATCTCCTCACTCCAGATAGAGTGAACTTACTGCTGTTGTCTCCGGAACACGAGGGTCTCTGTCCTCTACAGGAGAAGTGGTTCGGCACTCAGTACAGCGTCGAGGTGTGTGTGTGTGTGTGTGTGTGTGTGTGTGTGTGTGTGTGTGTGTGTGTGTGTGTTAGGCTAGAGTGTGTGTTAGCATGCTAATGTAGTGCTGTTGTGCAGATATCCAGCAGCAGTGGAGCGATCGCTGGGCCTCAGACTTCGAACTGAACTCAGACTTTCATCTTCCTGCTGAAAACCAGTTCATTGGTGAGTAACACACACACACACACACACACACACACACACACACACTCTTAAATCTGTAAAGCTGCTTTGAGACAATGTCTGTTGTAAAAAGCGCAATAGAAATAAACTTGACTTGACACTCATACCAAAACACTCACTTACACATGGCCCACGTGTGTGTGTGTGCGTGCGTGCGTGCGTGCGTGCGTGCGTGTGTGTGCGCGTGCGTGTATGTGTGTGTGTCCCCTCAGCGACGGATTTTACCCTCAGCCCCCTGGACTCTGATGACTCAGAGTTTCCGGTTAAAGTCAGTGACTCTGATCGAGGGTGTGTGTGGTACAGGAAAGACAACAAATTCAAAATCCCTAAAGGTATATATGTGTGTGTGTGTGTGTGTGTGTGTGTGTGTGTGTGTGTGTGTGTGTGTGTGTGTCACCCTGACACCCTGCATGCTAAGCTGTGTTGCTAGCTAGTGTAGTTAATGTTAGCGCTGATACTGGTTGTCATGGTAACTGAAGGTTTAATTCTGACACCTTCAAACAAATAGTCAGAAATGTAACTCTTTCTCTTACTCAGCCTATGTGTGGTTTCATCTCATCTCCCCCCTGATTCAGGAGTCCCCTAAGAAGTAGGTGTAGACTTTATCACTTTATAATGAATATATGGTCATGTCTTTACTGTCTCACTGTCCCTCTCACTGTCTCACTCTGTCTTTCTCCTTCTCTCTCTCACTGTCTCACTGTCTCACTCTGTCTTTCTCCTCTCTCACTGTCTCACTGTCCCTCTTACTGTCTCACTCTGTCTTTCTCCTTCTCTCTCACTGTCCCTCTCACTGTCTCACTCTGTCTTTCTCATTCTCTCTCACTGTCATACTGTCCCTCTCACTGTCTCACTCTGTCTTTCTCCTTCTCTCTCTCACTGTCTCACTGTCCCTCCCTCTGTCTCACTCTGTCTTTTAACTTCTCTCTCACTGTCTCACTGTCTCTCTCACTGTCTCACTCTGTCTTTCTCATTCTCTCTCACTGTCTCACTGTCCCTTTTACTGTCTCTCTGTCTTTCTCATTCTCTCTCACTGTCTCACTGTCCCTCTCACTGTCTCACTCTGTCTTTCTCCTTCTTCTCTCACTGTCTCACTGTCTCTCTCACTGTCTCACTCTGTCTTTCTCCTTCTCTCTCTCACTGTCTCACTGTTGCTCTCACTGTGTCTCTGTCTCTCTCTCATTGTCTCTCTCTCACTCACTCTCTCTCACACTGTCTCACTCTGTCTTTCTCATTCTCTTCTCTCACTGTCTCATTCTGTCTCTCTTACTGTCTCTCTCATTGTCTCACTCTCTCTTTCACCTCACTGTCTCGCCATCTTACTCTCTCTCTCTCTCTCTCTCTCTCTCTCTCTCTCTCTCTCTCTCTCACACTGTCTCACTCTCTGTCCCCTGTGTCTCTCCCTCAGTCTGGTTCTGTTTGACGTGTTTGTGAACGTGTTGTTGTATAACGTGTCTGAGCCGGCGTATGAGGCAGACGTGGCTCAGCTCGAGTACAAACTCACAGCAGAGGAACACGGACTCGTCATCAAGGTCAAAGGTTCAACCATAAACTACGGGTGAGACACACACACATGCGCGCACACACACACACACACAGACACACACACACACACATGCGCACACACAGATTCACTTACACACACACACATGCACGCACGCGCACACACACACAGACACACACACATTCACTTACACAGACACACACACACACACATACACACAGATTCACTTACACACATACACACACACACAGACACACACACACACACACAGACATTCACTTACACACATACACACACACACATTTACTTATACACATTCACACACACACATACACACACACAGACACACATACACACATAGACACACACACACACATACACACACAGATTCACTTACACACACACACACATTCACTTACACACACATACACACATAGACACACACACACACACACACACAGACATTCACTTACACATATACACACACACATTCACTTATACACATTCACACACACACACACAGACACACACACACACACACACACACAGACATTCACTTACACACACATAAACACACATTCACTTATACATTCACACACACACACACTTACACACACACACACACATACACACATAGACACACACACACACATACACATACATACACACACATGCACACACAGATTCACTTACACACAGATTCACTTACACACACACACACACACACATTCACTTACACACACACAGACACACATACACACACATAGACACACACACACACACACATTCACTTATACATTCACACACACACACTTACACACACACAGACACACATACACACACATAGACACACACACACACACACACACACACACACACACACACAGACATTCACTTACACATACACACACATTCACTCACACACACACACACACACACACACACACACTAACACATGCATACACTTACACAGACATTCACAAAGTTACACACATTCACACACATGCACTTACACACACACTAACACACACATGCAATTACACAAACATACATAATTACAAACACACTTTTTCATTTTCATCATCATCATCCCACTTATCCACCATTTCTCATTTCTTTCTACATGGATTTCACTCCTTCTCATTGTAAGCATTGGTGAATGACCTTGAATGTGAACTTGCTTATGTTCACTGTGCAGCTGCTCTTTGACCTGATTGTGGAACATCTGGCGGATTTCTCAGCACCGCAGGACGTCTTCCTCATGTTCACAGAGCAGCTGAAGAAATCGTACTTTAACATTCTGATAAAGCCGGAGAAACTCTCCAAGTAAGTGTGTTTACTCTCTTTACACACACACACACACACACACACACACACACACACACACACACACACACACACACACACACCTCTGCTAGCTACCTGATTAGCACAGGAAATAACTAAACCAGAGTTTTAGTTGTGAATTATGAAGATGATGACGAATAATAATAATAGTAATAATATGATGATGATGAAGAAAATTATTATGTTAAAGATGATGATGGAGATAATAATATGAAGATAATGATGGTGCGTGTGTATGCAGGGACGTGCGGTTGTTGATCCTGGAGGCGGAGCGGTGGTCAGTGGTGCAGAAGCTCCAGGCCGTGGTGGAGGGGATCACTGTGGACGAGCTGATGGAGTTTGTGTGCAGATTTAAGGAGGAGCTTTATGCTGAGGGACTGGTGCAGGGGAACCTCACTCGCACGGTACACACACACACACACACACACACACACACACTGCTCAGAGTGTCTGAGAGGAGTAGGGACCATGGAGAAAGGGGTGTGGCCCGCTAGCATTATTAAATTGTTTATACACCTGTTTCATTATAAGCTCACATCTTTATGAAGGCCTTATAAAGCAGCATGTGAGAAGAATTCATTGATGCTTACGCCACCATACTTCTGACTGCTGGAGCTAGGTAATGTGAACTTCATGTAGATCTGTCACTGTCTCACAGATCCTACTCTGAGTAAGTGGGAGGAGCTAGAAACAGTACCAGGTGCTGATTGACAAGCAGGACATGATAGGACAGGCAGGGATTTGGTGAGGCAGGAGGGGACAGGATAAGACAGGAGGGGAGAGGATGAGGCAGGAGGGGACAGGATGAGACAGGCAGGGATATGGTGAGGCAGGAGGGGACAGGATGAGACAGGAGGGGAGAGGATGAGGCAGGAGGGGACAGGATGAGGCAGGAGGGGACAGGATGAGACAGGAGGGGAGAGGATGAGGCAGGAGAAGACAGGATGGGATAGGAGGGGACAGGGTGAGGCAGGAGGGACAGTGATCCATAGTACATGAATGACTGTCTCCGTGTGTCTCATTTCTGCAGGAGGCTGTGGACTTTCTGAACCACCTCACACAGTGAGTGACATCTGGACAGGTTCATTATTAAAGTTAAACTGATCTATACAGTGTCTTCACATGGTGTGTGTATGTGTGTGTGTGTGTGTGTTTCAGTAAACTACAGTACAGGAAGTTGTCAGCAGAAGTTCCTGTTCAGTTCATGGTGGTGGAGCTGCCGCAGACACGCAGTGTGTGTAAAGTGAAATCTCTTAATAAAGCAGATGCCAATTCTGAAGTCACTGTTTATTATCAGGTGCACACTCAGTGTTATTATTATTATTATTATTATTATTATTATTATTATTATTATTATTATTATCATTTAGGATGATTGAATGTAAAACTAATGTAGTTACAGTCATGTTGGAATTCAGTTCACTTTATTGCTGTGTGTTTCAGTCTGGAGCCAAGAACCTGCGAGAACACACACTGATGGAGCTGCTGGTGGTGAGTGTGTGTCATTGTCCAAGTGTGTGTTACAGCAGCTTAGCAATCTACCTTACTGCTTACCTGAGTGCTAATGAAGGGGGTGTGGCCTCTGAGTTATCATTACTAATAACTCAGAGGCCACACCCCTTTATTATTTATTATTAATAAAGGTGTGTGGCCTTAGAGGTATCAGTAACGAAGGGGGTGTGGCCTCTGAGTCATACTTAATTAAGGGGTGTGGTCTATTAGTTATTAATAAAAGGGGTGTCACCTCTAATGTATCAATAACTAAGTGGTGTGGCCTCATAAAGGGGCGTGGCCTCTAAATCATAATTAAGAGATGTGACTGGGTTATCATAAATGGAGGGTGTGGCCTTTAGAATTCATTATTAATGAAGGTGTGGCCTCTGAGTCATACTTAATTAAGGGTGTGGTCTATTAGTTATTAATAAAAGGGGTGTCACCTCTAATGTATCAATAACTAAGTGGTGTGGCCTCATAAAGGGGCGTGGCCTCTAAATCATAATTAAGAGATGTGACTGGGTTATCATAAATGGAGGGGTGTGGCCTTTAGAATTCATTATTAATGAAGGGGTGTGGCCTCTGAGTTGTTAGTAAAGGGGTGTGGCCTCTGCGTTATCGATTATGAAGGGGTATGGCCTATAAATCTCAGTTTTAATGTGTGTGTGTGGTGTGTGTGTGTGTGTGTGTGTGTGTGTGTGAGACAGATGCACATGGAGGAGCCGTGCTTTGATTTCCTCAGGACTAAAGAGACTCTGGGGTGAGTTGTAGGTCAGATCTTTCTCTCCTCCTTCATCTCCTGTCATTCTTCTACATGTGTGTTGTTTGTCCTGCAGGTATCATGTCTACCCTACCTGCAGAAACACCTCCAGCATCCTCGGCTTCTCCGTCACCGTGGAGACGCAGGCCACAAAGTTCAGGTCAGTCTCCAGTGCCTCAACAAGGGCGGGCCTTCATCAGCCAATCAGAAACTCACAATCATGTGACTGTACTGATA
>NC_060889.1:5431731-5441731 GCF_014805685.1 Silurus meridionalis | reverse complement strand
ACGGGTTTTTCTCCAGCAACTAAACTGAAGGACAGAAAGATCATTCTCCAGTCCTGAGAGAGAGAGAGAGAGAGAGAGAGAGAGAGAGAGAGAGACTCTGCTGCAGGTAATAATTTATATTAAAATAAACAGAATGTAATGAAATTGAAGGATGGGACAATAAAATACACAAATTTATAACTGTTTTTAATTTATATTTTATTTAATGACGTATTTCAGAGTGTAACTGTAGAATTGTCTGTTGTGTAAAGTTCTGATATTATTATTCTTTTATTATTATGATCATGTGTGTGTGTGTGTGTGTGTGTGTGTGTGTGTGTGTGTTGTTGTGAGAGATATATACGGAATGATATATAGTTTATGATAAGGAACAAACTTATTGCGATTAACTTCAACATTTATACTTTTATATCATGTATAATCTCTTGATTTCTGTAACTGCATTAAGACAATGTGCATTATTATAAAAAGCCTTCAAATAAATCAGAATTGAACACGTGATATATAATGACATAATTATTTTTATTTGGAAAACTGCTGTAGATCATAAACTTTATAAACTTTAGACTACAATAAAATATTTCTACTTAAAAACACTAAGTTCTAACAGCACTGAGTGTAGCTGGTGTGTGTGTGTGTGTGTGTGTGTGTGTGTGTGTTACAGGTGTGAGGATGGATGTACAGGTGTGTATTGCGTTCTCATTGGTGGTTTTGTGGGCTGCTGTAGATGCTCAGGTGCCTCACTGGGGGGCGTGTCCTGAACCGAGCACTCAGCCCACCTTCAACCTCAAACAGGTACCGAGTTCACGTTCACACCTTCACCACCTCCAACTCCTCCTGTCCTAACACACCTCACCATGTGTGTGTGTGTGTGTGTGTGTGTGTGTGTGTGTGTGTGTGTGTGTGTGTGTGTGTGTGTGTGTGTTTATGGGACGCTGGTTCGAGGTGGTGAAGCTCCCAGCACAGTTTGAGAAAGGGAGATGTATCGAGACAAACTTCACACTGACATCTGGAGGGTCGGCTCTCGTCCAGAGCTCCGAGATCCTGTAAGTGTGTGTGTGTGTGTGTGTGTGTGTGTGTGTTTTCTGTAACATCATTGTACACTATAATTAGAGATTTCCTCTTTATGCTGCTGTAGGAAAGGTGAAGTGAGGAGGATTGAAGGAACAGCTGTGGTTGATGACCAGAGGAACCCAGCAAAACTGGGCATCAGCTTTTCATATGGTAACACACACACACACACACACACACATTCACACACACACACACACACAAAGGTTTTACACTCTGATCTTCTGATCATTTCTTTTGCACAGCTATTAGCTGCAGAGAGGCGCAGGTTGCCAGATCCTTGATAACTCTGTGTGTGTGTGTGTGTGTTGCTACAGTTCTCCCCTACACTCCGTATTGGATTCTCTACACAGATTACGTCAGCGTGGCCGTGGTGTACTCCTGCACAGATGTTTTCAGGATCTTTCATGTGGACTTTGCGTGGATATTGGGACGCAGCCGAACTCTGCCCGAGTCCACGATCCAGCACGCTAAAGAGATCCTTATAGAGAACCACATCGATGTGAGCCGCATGATCTCCAGCCCACAGGAGGACTGCGACCGGGCCAGGAAGGACCGGGCTGTGTTTCAATCCTCTCTGTAATGCTCCCTCACTCCCTTCATCAAGTTCCCTAGACCCTAATCATTACAGCTGTTCTGTTCCAATTACAATCTGCAGCTGCAATGGTAATTCTAGAACCTCACTAATGATTTGATCATTTATTCTGCACAAATTCAAAGTAGTAGTGGAACCACACACACACACACACCTTCTAATCTAAAAGTAGTAGTTTGATGTGGAACCTCCATGTTCTAGATCTTATATTTTCCAGCACTTTGCTGGTTGATGATTATAGAACCAGACCCCAAGATTCTAGACTCTTTTGCACAGAAAACCTTCATTGAATTCAAGAAAGAAGAATAAAGATTCTAGAACGTCCTTTACTCTGCAAAAAAACCAACCCAGGATTCTAGAAGGGTCTGGAAGGGTCACACAGTAATCGGAATCCTGACACCACACTCCAAAGGTGGTAGAATTTTAGAACACTTGGTTCTAGAACCAGTGTAAGCTCCTCGAGTTCTGAATCTCTAGAATGTGCTCTTGAAATCTCTCTTGTGCTCAGAAAATGCAAAGTTACATTCAAAACTGCTGGAAAAAGTTCTAGAGTTTTTGTTAAACTATGGAAAAGTTTTTTTTTTTTTTTTTAGAGATCTAGAACCAGCTGCACAGAAATGCATCTCGAACTACAGGTGTTATTCTAAAACCTTGACAACGAGTGTTTTAGAGAGCAATCGAACGTGTGTGTGTGTGTATCCTGATAGATTTAGTATTACAATGCATGCACTTTCTAATTCACTAATCATGTATAAAATAAAAACACTGAAATATAATTCTCCTGCAGACTCTGTTCAGACCTACTACATTTATCACTCATACTGGATCTCAGTTACAGCTTTAGTGTCAAAAACATGGGTTTATACACACACACACACACACACACAGTAAGGAATAGCACTTAATGAGACTCTGAGGAAGAGAACACACACAGCCTGGAGGACATTTATTTTACTATTTCAGGGTTTAACACAGGAGTGTGTGTGTGTGTGTGTGTGTGTGTGTGTGTGCATGTGAGTTACATTAAGCAAGCAGAAACAAAATACACAGTACAGTAAGAAGCTCCCAGCCTTCAGCCAAAAATATCTTAGAGTATATAATGTATCTATAATAGAGTTAATTATTTACGTCTAGGGAGATGTGTGTGTGTGTGTGTGTGTGTGTGTGTGTTGGGGGCTCTTCAGCGGAACTGCAGGGGACTCACGCGCAGCCCGATTACGTCTTTACCAATCTCAGTGACCTAAAAAGAAAAACAAAACACAGGAAGTGACATCACTACAAACACTGATCTAAAACAAAAACCAATCATAAACAACTGTATCACCTACATCTGTGTGTGTGTGTGCGCCTGCGCGTGTGCCTGTGCCTGCGCATGCGTGTGCCTGCATGTGTGTGTGTGTGTGTGTGTGCGTGCGCATGTGTGTGCGCGCCTGTGCGTGTGTGCCTGCGCATGTGTGTGTGTGCCTGCGTGTGTGCCTGCATGTGTGTGTGTGCGTGCGCATGTGTGTGTGCCTGCGCGTGCGTGCGTGTGTGCGCCTGTGCGGACCGACCTGCGTGACCCTGCACACTTGCCCTTTGTAGGTGGGGCAGTAGCAGGCCCCTGACAGAGGGCATTTCTCTACGGGACGTCCTCGGTACAGGGGGGTAAAGGAGGCAGCACACAGGTCGAAGGGGTTGTGGGGGTCGTAGTTGAGCTGGTGGGCGTCGGTCAGGTTCTTCTCACACGCTGCCAGGATCTTACGCGTCTGAAAGAGAAAAATCACATCTGTAGTATGATGATGATGATGATGATGAAGGGTGGTCGTCAAGGCGACTGGGTCTCACCTGCTGCGCCACCTCGGGTTTGGGTCCGAGTTCGAGCAGGCGGCGAGCGAATCCTGCAGCCGTCTTAAAGTTCTTCAGTTTAAAGAAGAGATTGAGCGCAGTGCGTAACACCAACACCATGTGGACCGGCTGCAGGTTACAGTGTGTGAAATACGCTGCCATCTACACACACACACACACACACACACACACACACACACACATCAGTGCAACATCACTATTTTTATAAAACACACAGATTATAGAGAAAAATGGTTGTGACATCATCAGTACCTCACACTGCCTCTTCTGCTGCTCCAGTGTCTCTTTAGGAAGCTTCTTTCTCTCCGTCTCCATGGTGAGACCCACAATGTACTCTTTACAGATAGTGATCAACTGCTGGGCCTGACACACACACACACACACACACACACACACACACACACACACACACACACACACACACACACACACACACAAAATTGTAAAGGTCTTAGGGTGTAGAGATGTTAAGGTGTAGGGATGTCAGGGTGTAGGGTGTAGGGATTTCAGGGTGTAGGGTTGTAGGGATGTCAGGGTTTAGGGTGTAGGGATTTCAGGGTTGTCAGGGTGTAGGGATGTCAGGGTGTAGGGTGTAGGGATGTCAGGGTGTAGGGTTGTAGGGATGTCAGGGTGTAGGTTGTAGGGATGTCAGGTGTAGGGTTGTAGGGATGTCAGGGTGTTGGGTTGTAGGGATGTCAGGGTTTAGGGTGTAGGGATGTCAGGGTGTAGGGTTGTAGGGATGTCAGGGTGTAGGGATGTCAGGGTGTAGGGTTGTAGGGATGTCAGGGTGTAGGGTGTAGGGATGTCAGGGTGTAGGGTTGTAGGGATGTCAGGGTTTAGGGTTGTAGGGATGTCAGGGTGTAGGGTTGTAGGGATGTCAGGGTGTAGGGTTGTAGGGATGTCAGGGTGTAGGGTTGTAGGGATGTCAGGGTGTAGGGTGTAGGGATGTCAGGGTGTAGGGTTGTAGGGATGTCAGGGTGTAGGCTGTTACCTCAGCGATCTCCTGTTTGTTATCGAGCACCAGCAGAGGGACGGACAGCAGGATGCTCCTGAACTTGTCGACAGCCTCATCGAAGCGCCCCGCGGTGGTCAGCTGGTAGCACTGCTGCAGGCGGGAGATGAGGTCACGCAGGTGCAGCCCCACCGCCGGGACTCCGCCCTTCTGCCCGTCTCTCTGCCTCCTGCCCTCGGCCGTGCCCCCGTCCCTCAGAGGGTAGGAGAATAGACAGGGCAGAGACGGAAGACCCACGTAGGAAACGCGTCCTCGTAAAAACGCTTGCAGGAAGAGGGGTTTCAACGGCTCGAAGCAGACCACGCCCACCTGATCATGCAGCAGCTGTAGAGGGTGGAGTCAGAGTGAGCGATATGACGAGTGGTTTGAAAAGAGCGACATGTAATTTACGTGAAATAAAGCCTTTACCCTCATGGCGGTCTCGAAGGATCCGGCGAGGACGTGGTCCACTGCAAGCTGCGAGTTGTTACACCACATCTGGGTAGGGCTTATACCTTTAGTGGGCGGGACAAAGAAACCTTCTCCTTCGGCTCCTCCCCCAGCACCAGCCGGCACATCCTATTGATCCAGACGGATGTGTGATACAAATGCATTTGAAAAAGATCTGTGTGTGTGTGTGTGTGTGTGTGTGTGTGTGTGTGTGTGTGTGTGTGAGAGAGAGAGAGAGAGAGAGAGAGAGAGAAGAACTGTGTACTGACCAGTTCAGGTGGAAGGTCCAGATCCTCCTCAACCTCCCATCCTCCTCCTTCCTCCTTCCCCAGAGCTCCATCTTCTCCGAGACCCTCCTGAGCATCCATGAACCCATCTGCAGACACCACAAGCACCAATCATCACCACAAAACTCGCAATGTCCAAGAGCTTGTACGTGTGTGTGAGAGAGAGAGAACGCAATACTGACCATCATCCAGGTGGAGCTCTGCATCTTCACCCCATCCTTCTCCTCCAGGAGCTTCCATGTCCAGATCGGCTGCCATCTGACCTGCTCTTCCTGCAACAGGAGCGATTAGAAGAACGTGCACCAGTGTTAGGATGTGGATAACAAGACAACACCTGCACATAAAGGTCAGAAGATGTGACCTTGAGCTGACCTTTAGCAGCGATCGCTCCCTCGAAGAAGCCCTTAGAGACGGTCAGCAGGGGCCAGTTGGTGTCCAGGGGGTTGATGGGAGGAGGAGGCTGCAGGAGCTCAGCATTCGGGTCTACCTCTGGGATCTCCACACACACACACACACACACACACACACACAGTTATAAAACAGAACTGCTACCTAGTAAATGAGGGTGTAAAGTGTGTGCTGTATAACAGCAGTGTGTGTGTGTGTGTGTGTGTGTGTGTGTGTGTGTGTGTGAGAAGATATTTACCATTTCCTTCTCCAGGTCAAAGGTCTCTTTGAGGGCCTCAGCCTCCTCGTCCATGCCGTGTGTTGCCGCAGTCAGATACGCCAGCGATTCTACGCATGCGCACACACACACACACACACACACACACACACACACAGTTATAGCACGAGACACAAAACTGCACCGAGTAAAGGTGTGTGTGTGTGTTTGGACTTACTCTGTCCACAGTTCTTAAGGATGCGCACCCTCTCACTGACGTCCCCCAGATACAGAGCACCCTGATAATGTCCACTCATGTCCTTCCTGATCTCAGCTACACACACACACACACACACAGCGTTAGAGAAACACAATGCTCACATCGACTCGTCTCGCTCTCAGACTTCACAGACCCCCTCACCGATCTTCATCATCTTGCGGAGCTTGGCCAGGTTTCCTGTGATCAGGTAAAGGAATGTGAGCTTGTCAAAGTTCTTGGTCCTCTGGTAGCACATCTCCACGACCTGGTGATGCCCCTGCAGCAGGGCCGCCTCGCCCAGACGCTCCCAGCAGCTGCGCTCGTCCAGAGCCTTTGCCGCCTCTAGCGCCACCTGCGGGACCAGTAAGGACACATTAGCGGGGGTGTTGTTCACAAATCAAACGACCTTCAGAGCGACCTTCAGGGCCACGCCTTCCTCACCTCGATGTTTCCGCACTCCAGAGCCAGACTGAAGCGAGTTTTCTCGTCCTTAACGAAGTGCAGCGCCACCTCTGGGTAGCCCTTCTTCTGCAGGTATGCGATGATGGACTGCCCCACCAGCTTCGCGTTACGCACCATGTGCAGCACCTGTGGAATTATGGGTAACGTTTCATCGAAACTCCGCGTACATTAACATGCAGCATTCATAAACCCCTCCCCTGTGGGTGTGTCCTAAAACCATATCCGCTACGTAGACGTACCTCGTCATACTTGCGGTTGACGAGTGCGAGTTTGAAGCGGTACTCGGTCGGGTCGATGTTGAGGACGCGAGGTCTGCACTCCCGATCCAGACAGTACACACTGTTTCCCCTCACACGCGTCACGTAGATGGGCAGGTCCAAGGTACGGATTATACCATGATCACTTTATAAGGGGGGGACGGCACATTATCACATTTATTCCTCACTGGATGTTTATTAGCGTTACATAGAGGTGCAGTTTTTTTCCAGGGAAAGGGGGGCGGAGACAGAAAAAGAGAGAGGTGGGCTTTACCCTGAGGTGAGGGCGTATTTGATGTGGTTGGAGGTGGTGTAAATAAACACTCCGCTCTCGTCCCATGCGCCGCTCTTCACACGTATGTTCTCATGGATGTTACACAGACTCTCCAGCTTCCTGTTGCAGATCATAATGGCTGCAGAGAAAGTTTTATAATTAATACATAAATAATATATCAAATAAATATACAACCTACAGGGTAAACAGGAAGCAGTATTTATGTCTGTAGTACCGTGTTTGGCCAGCAGGGCGACATGGCTGGTGTCTGCACTCCACACCACGTATTTGACTTTGGCGATTTTGACGGTAGCGAGTGAACGTTTCTGCTGCACGTCGAACAGCGTGACTCCGTCTGCGTCCCTCAGCAGCAGGGAACCCGTCCCAGCGTAGAAGATCTCCTCACAGCTCGGCACCTGCACCTTCTTCACAATCTCGTTCTTCAGGTTCTTAATCAAGAGCTGCGGAGGGAGAACACACACACACACACACACACACACACACACACACACACACACACAGG
The DNA here is from genome assembly GCF_014805685.1 of Silurus meridionalis. Lineage (NCBI taxonomy): Eukaryota > Metazoa > Chordata > Actinopteri > Siluriformes > Siluridae > Silurus > Silurus meridionalis. The sequence continues at coordinate 5,434,113 of NC_060889.1, read as the reverse complement.
AACTCAGAGAGGGTGTGAACAAGAAGTGTATGAACACACATGATGTCACATGACGTGATCTTACAGAGTGCATGCGGTCCAACACAGCAAAGCGATTCCGGGCCACCCACACTGCTGTGAGTCCTGAGGAGCGCTTTCCCTCCGGAGCTACACACACACACACACACACACACACACACACACACACACACACACACACAGTTACACACAGGTTTTAAGTGTTTTGTGTGTGTGTGTGTGTGTGTGTGTGTGTGTGTGTGTGTGTGTGTGCGCATGAGATCAGTGCTCACCATCAGGGTTCTGAGAGTCGGTCTCTCGAGGGATGGAGTAAAGGTCATATGTGCTGTTCTCCAGATTAGTGGCTCTCTGAAAAACGAGTGTGTGTGTGTGTGAGAAACATGGTTACACACAGAATGATTATTTGATCAGTTCCAGTGTAAAGATTCGTACCGTACACAGCAGCACGGCGTTCTCTGCAGGATTGTAGGACATGCTGAAGACGGGGAACTTGGAGCCTCTGTAAAACACAAACATCATCACATCTCCATCCATCCGGAGCTCCAGACTCACAGAACACCTCTTATACTAACATAAGATGAAGAAACTTCTCCACTGTGGGACGAATAAAGTTATATCTTATATCAGTTAGGAAACTGCTACATTTTGGGTATAATTGTGACAGTATCAGGGCTGTGTGTGTGTGTGTGTGTGTGTGTGTGTGTGTGTGTGTGTGTGTGTGAGTGTGAGAGAGAGAGAGAGAGAGAGAGAGAGAGAGAGAGATTTTTTACAATAAAATTAAATTCTTGGTTGGATTATTTTTACGCGCAGACACACACGCGCAGACACACACGCGCAGACACACACGCGCAGACACACACACACCCGCGCAGCTGCATGACGGCCGTGTCTTTGCTGCTGTTGAAGTCGAGCTGACGCAGGAATCGGTCCTTGACGTAGTACAGCATGTTCCCATAGACGGCGTAGGCAGGACGCTCACGCTCCAGTTTAAACACCAACATCCCACTGTCATGACCTGAACACACACACACACACACACACACACACTTTAAAACATCAAGTACCGGAAAATACATAGTTTACATAATGTACTGATAAACCAATCAGAGCAGGACATGTGTGACGCTTGTGTGTGAGACGCGTACGTGTGACGTGTGTGTGAGAGACGCGTGTGTGAGAGAGACAGACACACACCCGCAGCGAACAGGTTGAGGTTGGGATGAGCTCCGAGCACCCAGAAGCGGTCGTGGTCCCTGCGGAAGGTCTGGACGCCGGTCCTCTTGGACATGTCCCACACTCGGATGCTTTTGTCCTCAGAGTTGGACAGTATGAGCTCCTGGCGCGGGTGGAAGACGGCACAGGACACGTTGTTGTAGTGCCCCCTGCAGGTGTCCAGCTCCCACGCCTTCGACTCTGTACAACAATGAGAGCAGAGACACGCAGATACACACATTACACACACACACACACACACACACACACACACACACACACACACACACACACAGACAGAACGTACACACACTAGGGCTGGGCGATATGGCCTAAAAAAAAAAAAAAAAACGATTTTTTTTTACAAAAAATCCGATTTGCGATTAAAATTTTTCCCCTGCTTAAAATCAATCTGCATATGACTTTTTTTTTTTTTAAGTTTTAACTTTATTAAATAAAGTTTATTTACCCTTCTGGGATTATAACCCACTTTGGGTTAAAGTGCAATCAGAAACAACAAGCCAAAAATACAAGATGGCGGCCCTGCCTTTGTCTTCTCCTTCTTCTTCTTTCGGCTTCTTCCATTAGGGGTCTCCACAGCGGATCATCCGTCTCCACACCCCCCTGTCCTCTACATCTACCTCTTTCACACCATCTACCTGCATGTCTTCCCTCACCACATCCATAAACCTCCTCCTTGATCTTCCTCTTTTCCTCCTTCCTGGTGTCTCCATCCTCAGCATTCTCCTACTGATATACCCCATGTCCCTCCTCTGCACATGTCCAAACATCTCAATCTCACCTCCCTCACCTTGTCTCCAAAACATCCTACATGCTCTGTCCCTCTAATAAACTCGTGAAAATAGAACGTAACATAATATAAAATGAGCAAAACTACAAAGAAAAATGTTTTATGAGTGTTTGAATGTGGAACATGATTGAAAATGCACCTGAGCTTTGAGTGATTTTACTTTTCTCCAAAACTCCACAGTAAAATGACTGTTTATGAGTGTTTGAATATGGTGATTTAAATGATCTGATTTTTCTGTTTATTAACGGAAACACCGTTCTGAAGCGTCTTTACATGTATTTTGGTCGCTTCCACCACCCGTACCGGAAGTGTACGATTAGACGCACAACACTAAACAAAGT
>NC_060889.1:5424231-5426731 GCF_014805685.1 Silurus meridionalis | reverse complement strand
CCTTCAGCATTGTGGTAACAGTTTGGAGAAGAACTACATATGGCAGGAAAAGTCAGGTGTCTCCATACTCGCGTCCATACAGTCTATAAAGGTGTTATAACGAAAACCTGGCGTTTATACAGCGCATGCGCAGATTATCAGATCATTCATACCTTTAGCGGTTATTAAATAAAATAAAACCGTGTTAGAGGAGTTTCAGTTTATATCTAAATAACCTGTAAGTGTTCACACACACACACACACCACATCATTAACCCTCCACACACACACACACACACACACACACACACAGGTGTCATCTCACAGATCAGAGATATGAACAGGACTGATGATGGTGTAATGATTATAGATTTTGAGTGTTAGAATGATGTATTAATAATAATAATAATAATAATAATAATAATAATAATAATAATAATTCACACTAACACACTCTACATTCTGTCCTTTTTATCAAATAAGTTTATAAATAAATAACTCGCACATTAGCCGTGTTAGCATGTCGGCTAGTACGAGCACAGCTTTTATTTCTCTCTCTCACACACACACACACACACACACACACACACACACACACACACACACACACACACTACACGTATTTAGAGATAATTTAACATGAGAATTTGAATACATTTGAGGAACACATTCAAGCTAGCATGCTAACTCCGGCTAGTTCCGTTTGCTAGCTGTGTGTGTGTGTGTGTGTTTTACCTTTGACGCGAGCCGATTTGGTCTCGAATTTGGTTAACATCTTTGCGTGTCTGATCCAACAATCCGATCCTGGTGTACAGAAATGATGAACGGTGAAGTGAAGTGAATTTTCTCTCTCTCTCTCTCTCTCTCTCTCTCTCTCTCTCTCTCTCTCCCTCACAGCTGACACGTCTACTGATAATAGTGTTCTCGGAGCGGAGACTAATAAAGTTTTTTCAGTGTTCGGAATGTGACGGAGAAAGCTCCACGTCGCTGCGGAGGAACGGAGAAGGCGCGCATGCGCAGATAGGGGAAACAGAAGGGGAGGAAGAGCAGGAATGGAACAGGTGAAGGTGGAGAAGGAGGAGCAGATACAAAACCCCGTCCTGCTTGCTGGAGCTCTGGATGATGACGTGTGCACATCTGTGTATTATTTATTTTTCCATTTAAAAGAGCAGTAAAATATTCCTGACTTCCTCCAGAATCAAAGATATAAATACTTTTAATAAAGTGAACAGTGTATGTACACCAACACACCACTCACTGTGCTGATCAGATCATTACTCTGCTTCACCTCACATTTTTACAGCTTATACACAGCTATAGACCATCTGAGAAGATCAGGAGCAGAAGAAGATCAGGAGCAGAAGAAGTTTAGGAGCAGAAGATCAGGAGTAGGAGAAGAGCAGGAGCAGATCAGGAGCAGAAGAAGATCAGGAGTAGGAGAAGATCAGGAGCAGGAGAAGAGCAGGAGCAGAAGAAGATCAGGAGTAGGAGAAGGTCAGGAGCAGAAGAAGATCAGGAGTAGGAGAAGATCAGGAGCAGGAGAGGATCAGGAGGATAAACAGTGGCTTAGTTAGAAGTGTGTGAGCTTCTGAAGATGAGATGATGAGCTTCAGGATCACAAACACATGACACAGGAGCTGAAACACTCACAGTCCACTTTTAATTATTCCAAACATTACAGAGAAATAAATCACATTTTATACAATTAATAAAGGAATAGAATCTCTCACACACACACACACACACACACACACACACACACACACACTGAAGGCTCCATTATTTGTTAGTGTTGTGAATATTCTGAATCCTGAAGATATAAAACTGGAATCTGAAACTGCACCTTAGAGACAGGAGTGTCGCCTCACAGTGGACGGAGGTTTAACAGCACATTCCACCCACATCATCTGGTCATGTGACTTCCACCGTACAGTGTTTTTTTCAGCACTATTTCCTGATTTGCATTTAAACGTCCGGGATAAAGAAACTGTTCATTTCACAACAGAATTCTGTTTATTAACGCTAACGCTAGCTACAATACGTAACCGTTTATTTACTATTCTGTGGGATTAAAGGCATTCCTACAGGTTAACTATCTGTACACACACACACACACACACACACACACACACACACACCATCTCCGCCTCACTCAGGTCACATGACTGAGCACTGCTCCGCCCCTGCGACTCCAGGAAGTTGAAGAGACTCCGGATCAAAGTTCAGTCCAGGAGGCTGAAGGGAAACACAGTATAAAAACACTGACACGGGTCACAGAGATGTTCTTCTCCACATGCAGGTTCTAAAACTACAACGAAGAGACAGAGAGAAAACTTCAAACACTCACCGTTTCTCCAGCTAGTTCCTTCGGAGGGTGACCCAGATCCTGCAGCTGGGAACACACACACACACACACACACACACACACACACACACACACACACACACACAGTGTTAACAAACTCCTCTATCAGCAGGACCAGGATATGGGGGAACATCTCTGTACCTTTTGCATGAGCTC
>NC_060889.1:5406731-5419231 GCF_014805685.1 Silurus meridionalis | reverse complement strand
TTGATGATCGATGGGTCACGAATGTTTTAGCAGCAAAAAGGGGACCAACACAATATTAGGCATGTGGTCATCATTTACAAACGACACGTGTTCAGATGGATTCTATGTTCAGACTGAGTTTTGACTTTCTGATCAAAATGCGATTTTATTTGAAAAGAAAAAAGTGACATCACACACCGCAAAACCGTTTCATATTTGAATTTTAATAACAAATCCATATTATACTCTTTTCAGTTTTATATTACACACATTCCGCTGGTCTCACTGCTGTTGCTTGTTTAATAAAATCCTGTGTTTCAGCAGAATTGCATCACAGGACGTGAACTCGCTCCTCATTTACAATTTACTTCATTTCAACATTTCAGTGTTTCTAAGTGCTTTCTGAGTCCTGCTCCAACACACTGCTCAATCACACACAACTGCTCTTTCATTACTTACAGCGATCTCATTTTAATGTTAAAAAGTCTACAAGTTAAAAGAACCCTAGCTAACATGATCGAGCTAGCTAACACACTAAGTGACCAGCAAGTCGCCAGATGTCCAAATACGTACCTCAGCTCAGATGTTTCTGTAATGTTACTGATGGTGTGATCACATGGGCAGGTACCATAAACAATATGAAGTATCTGAAACATTATCTACGCTGCATTATCTAGATAACACGAGCAAGTGCTCAGTCTGATTAGCATGCTAAAATGTTACAGTACAGTAAAACTCTACAGGTTTGATAGTGTTGTAACAAATGGTGTGAATATGTTAAAGTGGTATTTAAAACTTTTGTCTGATTGGCTGGATGCAGGCTCATTTGCATGAAGTTTAATGTGTACAATGAGACCTAGCCTGAGTGTAAGTTACATAAACATAATGTAATTAAGGTTAATACAGTAAATAACTCCAACTGATAAACACAATCGACATGACGATGTTATTACAGTGTTAGAGTGTGAAATCTTTCGAAACTGAGCAATACATGTTCAAAAACGCCACAACAAAAACACCAGGAGTAAAGACAGGTAAAAGGAAACATTTTTGGATCTGTTTAGAACAATTCCTTTTCCCATGTGGATGTAATGCACGTGAACTGCACGCGTCACACACAAGCCGGGTTCAGTGACATGGAGGACATATGAGAACTTCCTGCTTGAAGATTCTTTTTTCATTCTGAATAATGATATTCTGTATGGCTTTATTTCTATATCTATATCTCGATGCATTCTCACACATGCGCATCCTTCCTCTCTACATCTACTTCTACACTTCAGCTTTATCGCCCGAATTACACTCGTGCGCTTTATTTCACACCTGTTTTAATATAAACAAACCGTAACCACATGCAGGGAAGAGCATGTGCACACACTCCTACACACACTGCACGTGTTCGGTACAGCAGTGAGAGGGTCCAGTGTGAATAAATGTGACGGACACACAGCGACATGTCATAATGAATGATCAAAAACCTCCTACTTCCTGGGTTCTACTTCCTGTGTTCTACTTCTTGGCTTTTCTTCTTGGTTGTACATCAGGAATTGACCCTACTTAGTGTACTTCTTTAAGTTTGTTTGATGGCTACAACCCAATTCTTAAATATGTCTCTTTCTAGCGTACATAATAAAACCAAGGCTCCATCCCAATCCGTCGAACTCATCCCTACTTACTGCACTCACTAGTCATCTAAACCCTGAACCACACAGAACCCACAGAATAAATTCTAATTAGACAAGATTGTGATGAGTGTGTTAGTGTACATTAGTGTTTGTTAGAACCTGATCAGCCCATTAAGTCGCCCTTAACGAGGTGATTTAGTGTGTGTGTGTGTGTGTGTGTGTGTGTGTGTGTGTGTGTTAGTGTGTATTATACTACCAAAACACTATATGCTTATGTATTTTCGGCTTTTTACTTTTTTCTTTTTCTTTTTTTTATGAAATGTGTTTAGCCCCGCCCACTCATTCTGTCATTACATCACTGTGTATCAGAACTCCACTTTACAGGCAGGGAAAGTTTCCTCCTGCATGGCCACTGTGCTGTTGCTTCCCAGAACCGTGATGCCCAGCTGCTGCTGCCTCTCCTGGGTCTGATGGTACCACTCGTGCATCATCATCGACTCAAATGTGGGGATTAACGTGACCTGCGGTCAGGAAAAGACATGCACTTTTACATAAACGTGTATCCTTAACCCTCCTGGCTGGCTTACCTACTGGCTGGCTCTCTAATGGGCTGGTATGTCTCGTTTGGTGGCTGTCCCTCATAATGGATGTTCTCATAATTCTTATTGCCTGTCTCACCTGTAGATAAGGAATGATGGAATGCTTATAGTGTAACTTACCGGCACATCTTCAGGCCAAACAGACTTTCCGTCCAATAAAGCATCCAGAATGGGTCTCATCGTGGCTTCTTTCAGAGCGTCGTCGCCACTTATAATGTAGCAGGATGATCGCAAACGGCAGAAGAACTCTACATCAATAGTGGATGCTGCGTTTCCAGACGGGAGGTACGCCAGGTCCAGATACACAGAGGTGATGCTCTTGATTCCTGCAGGTGATTGGGGAGTAAACTTGTTAGAATCATTTCCTTCTATTTGAATTTGACAGGAAACATACTGACTGTAAACATGTACCACCTGCACTGGTTGGTCTTTTTGCACTGAGATTTGAAGAACGTGATACTGGAGCGTCTACGGTAGAATTTGACCTCACACTCCAAACTGATCCACTCTGACTTCCTGTTCTGGTCTTGCTTGCTTGTGTTGAAGTGCTAGATGCACTTAGCCTTTGAGTAACTGCAGTCGTCTTCTTTTTCTTTTCACCTGTTTTGCCGAGTTTCCCAGGATCGGGCATGCAGGCACCAGGTTGGGCAGGAAGAGGAGGATAGTCTTTGACTGGAACAGGAAGAGGATCCTGAAGAGGTGAATTATTAAGGTTCAAGTTCTCAGAGGAACATTGAACAGCCGCTTCCTCATCAGAATCTAACGCACCATCTGCAGTGATAGAAGAGCATTCCTCCAGACCAGGCTGAGGGTCAGAGTCCGAGGCAGTGGGGAAGTAGTCACTAGCAGAGGTAAGAGGAGTTTCCTGTGTGGGGTGAGTGGGCTTGCTGCTTAAAAATGCCTGGTTCAAGGGCTTCACCACTTCCTGTGACTGATCGCTGTCATCTGAGAAGTCATGAGGGCTGGTAGCCATAAGTCCAGGTGAAAGGGTGTGGTGATCTTTCTCTAGTGGTTTGAAATGTTTAAATTCACAAGGAGAAACCAAACAAAGGTCAACATCATGTGGAGCATCAAACATCAGACTCTGTGGTCCAGAAGGACATCCAGCTGGGGCATCGTTCATCACCCTCTTGGTATGTGCCACATTTAAAGACAATGACATTCCTACTTTGAAGTCAGGATCTGTATAGTGTCCGTTAGAATAGGACATCTCATCCTCATTTGTGGATTCGCTGACCGTAGGAAGCACCTGCTCAAAGGACATCGATAAAGACTCGTCAACCTCAGTGGACTGTGGTGAGCTAACTTCGGCAGGCATGGAGTGGGTGGTGGTAGTCATTGTGGGTGAGATATCAGGCATAATGTCCTTGAAAGAGCTCAGAGACAGGAAACTGGAGTGCTTCTCCTTTGAAGAACTTGAGTTGCTTTCTTGAGTACTTCTAGGACATCCAGACTCTGAAGTCTTACATGATCCGCCTTGTTGGCTGTCTGATCCCAAGCACATCTTGGCCGCTAAGCTGCTGCGGTCTCTGGAGTTCCAAGTCTCCTCAGGAGAAAGGTGGTATGGTGTGTGACCGGCGCTGTTTGGACCAGATCTTGGAGAACTGAACTCCAAGGTCTTCTCATCAGCACTAATGCAGACTTCGTCCTGCACACTTTTGGGTGGATTGTCCCTCATTGCTCCATCTATCCAGCGAAACTCGGTGGGTGTGAGGTCCAGATTTACACTGCGTTCACTTTTCGGAGTCTTGACAATTACAGAAGCCTCTGTGGACATGCCTGGATTTTGAAGGTCCTCTACACAGTTGTTTTTTGGTTCATCTTCACTTCCTGATTCCTTCTTTGACACAATGTCAGGAGTTTTAGTTTTAACACACAATTCATGTGATTGTTCTTGCTTCAGCTCCAGAAACTCTGCCGTCAAATCCTCGGGTGAAGAGACCTCTGAGTGTTTTGGATCCCCAACGTCAGTACAAAGCTTCTGGTTTTGCTGTTCCTTAGTCGATTTGTTGTTTTTCACTCTGTCCTCACTCGCTTTGCTTACTTTTGTTTCATTCTTCATGGATTTATTTGGGTCTGCAGGAGGAGATATAGACCTTGGAGCCATTTTCTTTGCCTCTTTCCCCATCAAACTGTTTTTTCTGTCTTCAGTCTTTTCATCGTTCTTCTGTTTGTTTAAAGGGGAATCCTTTTTACCTGTCATTTTCCTCTGTCCAGGTTCCTGTTTTTTGGCTGCCAACAAGCTGCTCCTGTCATCTTTTTTGTTACCTTTAAAAGACTCCTTCCTTGCAACGGCTTTGTTGAGTTTAGGCCTGACAGCATTTTCCACAGACTTTGGTTTTTCTTCACCATTCAAAGTCTTGACCTTGACCTGGTCTTTTGGCTCTGGATAAGCACGGATGGGTTTCTCCTTGGCTGTGGTACTGCTCATCCTGGATTCTTTGGTGCCAGACTTCAAGCTGTCTTGACTCTCAGCTCGTTTTGGGTTCTTTTCCGATTTTTGTTCAATATCTTTGGAGCACACTACAGGACACTTAAGGAACTCAAGGTGCTTTAGTTTTTCTAGACCTTCCAGTATCTTTGCTTGTGGTGTTGAGCCAGGGAAAAGGACTCGTATGATCTTTTCATGGGGGCTCGCAGGATGCCAAACCAGTAAAGTGCAGATAGACACCAGAGAACTTAGGGGAACTTCAGATCCTTTGGAACTTGTGGTGTTTTCAGGCCAGCGGTTAATAAAGTCCTCAAACTCTTTGCTGCCTTTAATCGGGTTAATGACATACAGCTCAAGACACCCAACTCCCATCTTCTGAAACAGAATCACTGGTTCTATGGGACCACTTGAGTTGCGAAGTAATGGTTCTGCCGAGATCTTGAGTTTCTCCAAATGACATAAAGTAAGTCCTGCTTGATCACTACTTCGCAACACATTTGGATCACCATGAACTCTTTTCAGCCTTTTCGGAGCATTGAAGAAAACAACGCCCAGCTCTGGAGAGATCATATTTTTCATCCACTTTTCTTTCTTCTCTGAGTCGGAGGAGTCGACTTCCTCCAGCTCAGCAACTTTTCTTGCAAACAGACTGTTAATCCCTGGAAGATTATCAGTCCCAGTGTGGGTGAGAAGAACCGAATCTACACGGTCCAGATGCCTGACTAACTTCCAGAAGCAAGAACGCGAATCCGATCCGCCATTGACCAGGACGTTGAAACCGTTGACGGCAAAAAAGGCGCAGTCGCCTCTTCCGCCTGGAAATATGTAGCAGCATGGACGACAGAGTTTAAGAAACCCCACAGTACTCGGGGGTTCGAGTAGATCAAACGGTGACACTGGCTCAGTGTTCTCACAGAGATGATCGGTGAACTCCTGGAGGCCATCCATATTGGGCAGCACCATTAAAGGATTCACTTTAATGTCTAATATATCGTGTAAATTGTGTTTCCTGAGTATGAAGTTCTTCCATGCTCCGGTCTTTGGGCAGCTCAGGGTCAGGTTTGCTTTTCCTGTCGCAGAGTTCAGTTTGTGTTGAATCTGATGTGTGTGAGAAGAATAACAGGCAAAATCTTTTATCAGTTTGGATCATTTCAAGACAGAAAATGAAACAGAAAAAACATGAACTGGTTCACGGACCTCGTCGTCTGTCAGGATCTGAACGAAGTGGTTTGGAGTGAAGTGTCCAGTGTGTAAAACGAGGTCCCCGCTGTCCTCCAGGGAGCATCCAGTCAGCACCAACAGCTTGTTCTGAGACGTGTCCGTTATCAGGTCATGTATCTGCAAATGTTAGCATGCTAATCATGGACAAACACATACTGACTTCTATTAGCCCTAAGAAATGTGTAAATATGTTCTTAATTACAAATAAAAACAAAGCCAAGTACACAATATTAAACTTTTTGTGTAAATTTTTTATGTTGTTAATTACGACTACAGACATTTATCACTCAAATATATTAATGAAAATGTTTTATAATAGGCTTTAAAATGAAAAGAATGCTACTTTTTTTTTACCTACTTTTACATTTAACCTTGAAAACAGCTCTTTTTTGATTGGATAATTTTGTCACATGACCTACAAAATATGGAAGCACAAACACTGCCAAATGTATGAAGCAAACATCAGGAAAGTCATTAAGGTTCTAAATCAGTGTTTTCATCTCCTGTGTTTACGCTCATGTGATCACATGACACAATTTAGCCAATCAGAACACAGAAAGCTCAAGAATTAGCAAATGAAGCTCTGCTGCCTCAAAACAAGACCTGCAAAGACCCATGAAGATGAAGATGAAGATGAAGAGAACAAACCAGGAACAGAACCTGGAGTTACACTGGTTGTGTTTCTACATCAGTCCTCAACAAACCTGAGAGTAGAGTGTTTCCTCTGAGGGATCAAACACAACTCTGCAGCTGAGCACACTCGTACTGAACTCCAATATCTGCTGACCTACACACACACACACACACACACACACACACACACACACACATCGGGAGACAGACAAGCAGGATTTTTCAACTCTAATCGGATTTGAGAGACGGATTAAAACATCACGCAGGTCCACTTTATGACTGTGTGTGTGTGTGTGTGTGTGTGTGTGTGTGTGTGTGTATTTGCCCCTATGGTAGTAAACGTGCCCTTTTTTTATCTGTGAAACAGGAAAGATGGGAAACGATTTAAAGATTTAACAAAATCAAGGGTTGAGAAAAAATGTGGACTAGTTGTTTTAGCATGTTCTGCTTCTCAAATACATCTCCTTCTCTTCTTTTGTCCCACACTTCCTCTCAAACCCAGGCCCACAGTCACAGGGTCAAAGGTCAGGGTTTTTTTTCTCAGATTTTTTAGCAAAATGAAAAACATGGACTTGGTGAAGTGAGTTCATGTTCTGACGCTGAACAATTGGTTGTTAGTGCTTCCTTCCTGAACTTCCACTGAATATCACACACACCCAAGGCCCACATCACACACACACACTTACACACACACTCACACACACACACACAAACTCACACACTCACACACACACTCACACACACTCACACACTCACACACACACACACACACACACATTGCATAGTCAGATTTGTTCAGTCAACAACACTGTCATTGTTAGATGAATACGAAACATTCCTGAACCACACACACACACACACACACACACACATACACACACACACACACACACACACACACACACACACACAAGCAGCTGTTCTGTTGTGGATTAATAAACCCCACTGTAGAACTTAAATGTTGTTCATGTATAATATGAGATTAAATAATTTACTGTCACTTTTAACTTTTATTTGTTATTATGGATTTTGTGTGTGTGTGTGTGTGTGTGTGTGTATATGTATAAGTGTGTGTATATATGTGTGTGTGTGTGTGTGTGTATATATGTGTGTGTGTGTGTGTATATATAAGTGTATGTGTGTATATATACAATTGTGTGTGTGTATGTATATAAGTGTGTGTGTGTGTCTGTATGTGTATGTGTGTGTGTGTGTGTATATAAGTGTGTGTGTGTGTGTGTGTGTGTGTGTGTGTGTGTGTCTGTATGTGTATAAGTGTGTGTATGTGCATATGTGTGTGTGTGTGTGTGTGTATATGTATGTGTGTGTGTATGTGTGTATATGTATATATGTATATATATATGTATATGTATAAGTGTGTATGTGTGTGTGTATATGTGTGTGTGTGTGTGTGTGAATGTGTATAAGTGTGTGTGTGTGTGTATGTGTGTGTATGTATATAAGTGTGTGTGAATGTGTATATGTGTGTGTGTGTGTGTGTGTGTGTGTGTGTTGTGTGTGTGTGTGTGTGTGTGTGTGTGTGTGTGTGTGTATATGTGTGTGTGTGTGTGTGTGTATATATATGTGTGTGTGTGTGTATATGTATATGTGTGTGTGTGTGTGTGTGTGTGTGTGTATGTATATGTGTGTGTGTGTGTGTGTGTGTGTGTGTGTGTGTGTGTGTGTGTGTGTGTGTGTGTGTGTGTATATGTGTGTGTGTGTGTGTGTGTGTATATGTGTGTGTGTGTGTGTGTGTGTGTGTGTGTGTGAATGTATATGTGTGTGTATGTGTGTGTATGTATATAAGTGTGTGTGTGTAAATGTGTATAAGTGTGTGTGTGTGTGTGTGTGTGTGTGTGTATTCACCTTTAACATCAGCGCTGCTCTGAGAGGAGTGGTGACTCACAAACCTTCTGAGCTCTTCATCCAAATTACACACCGTCAGATCCACATCCCAAACCCGCAACCCTACACACACACACACACACACACACACACACACACACACACACACAATGAAACATTACAATCTAGAATCCTCTAAGAAACATAAATCAACATAGAACTTCACTAGTGATTAAATTTCACTGTTTACTTTTTATCTGTTTACAGTTATATTTTATTTGAATAGAGAAAGTTTGTTATAGCAGCTATTAAACCTCGTCCCCGTGTTAATGAGAGAAGAGCTCCTCAGGTCACAATCCTCTGTTCTGACAATATCACGAAGCGCTGACACTGGAGACTCCTTCCACACACGTTACCTTCTGAACATCTACTACCATTACACACTCTGTTCAATAATAGAAGCCTTCAGCATTTAAACCCTGATTACTTCTGCCAGGAGGTTACAACGTGGCTGTTCCCAATAAAACCAGCAGAGAAGCAAATGTGAGTTTTGTGAGAAGATCTGAGCCTCGGGATCTGAACCCTAATGGAAATCACTGAAGGACACTTATAAAACACATGACAAGTGTCTATCATATATATTACACGTGACCTGTAGAATTCATTGTTTAGGGGTGAAAATATTGTGTAACCCTGTTCCTAGTGACCCTGTGTGATATGACGCTTCACTCGCTGCTCATTTCGGGTTTATAACCTGTGTTCTCCCCCTTTGGTGTCTGTAACGCGTTTTTCTCAACAACACTGCGGGTTTTGTGTACGAACAGCTGATATGTGTGTGTGTGTGTGTGTGTGTGTGTGTGTGTGTGTGTGTGTGTCATGCGGACAGGCACTTGCACAAATTTGACACGAACGCATCACACACGCACAAGCACATAAATAAATATATATTAAATTATACATTAGCGGGTAGAATATAAGCGAGTATGAAGAAGGAAGTGTACATGGGGAGAGATGGAGAGATGGAGAAATGGAGAGATGAACATCGCGACGCCCCGATGCACCCAGTAACCGGACTGTACAGTAACAATGTCATTTACATGTACATGTGTAATTACACTCAGGGTTGTGTGTGTGTGTGTGTGTGAGAGAGAGAGAGAGAGACCGCGTCCTCACCATATATATATATATATAGAGAGAGAGAGAGAGAGAGAGAGAGAGAGAGAGAGATGTATATATATCTATAAAGCAGGAGTCCGTTATTACCCCTGAATGTGATTTACCTCTGTGAAGCTCAGGGGCAATAAAGTCCTGGATGTTCTGCTCCGGAGTCGAGCTGATGATGAGAAGGGCCGAGTAGCGCGCGGGGATGAAGCCGGGTGCGACACGCGCTCCTCCTCCGCCATGATGGGAGGTTCTGCTGAGGATGATGATATCACACACACACACACACACACACACACACTGAAAACAAAAACAGCAGCCTTACACAATCCGAGTTAGATCACCCATAAGAGGGCAGCATTATTATCATCATAATAATCATCACATCATCATAAAAATCATCTTAATAATCATCATAATAATCATCAAATCATAATCATCATTAAAATAAAAATACAAATAAAAATCATCATAATAATTAAATCACACACTCAGACTGACCTACTGATGGAGACTTCAACACACAAAGTCGTCTTTCTTTCTTTCTTTCTTTCTTTCTTTCTTTCTTTCTTTCTTTCTTTCTTTCTTTCTTTCTTTCTTTCTTTCTTTCTTTCTTTCTTTCTTTCTTTCTTTCTTTCTTTCTTTCTTTCTTTCTTTCTTTCTTTCTTTCTTTCTTTCTTTCTTTCTTTCTTTCTTTCTTTCTTTCTTTCTTTCTTTCTTTCTTTCTTTCTTTCTTTCTTTCTTTCTTTCTTTCTTTCTTTCTTTCTTTCTTTTCTTTCTTTCTTTCTCAGAAAGTCAGTGAGACAGTTTATAGTAAACAACGAGTTAATTTTATTGTAGATCACAAAGTGTACAGTTTAAGAGGAAAAGAAAACCAGTAGATGAGTGTAGAGTTAAAGTGTAAGAGTTTAGAGTTAAAGTGTAAGGTGTAGAGTTTAGAGTAAGAGTGTAGAGTTTAAGTGTAGGGTGTAGAGTTTAAGTGTAGGAGTGTAGAGTTTAAGTGTAGGGTGTAGAGTTTAATTGTAAGAGTGTAGAGTTTAGAGTAAGAGTGTAGAGTTTAAGTGTAGGAGTGTAGAGTTTAGAGTAAGAGTGTAGAGTTTAAGTGTAGGAGTGTAGAGTTTAATTGTAAGAGTGTAGAGTTTAGAGTAAGAGTGTAGAGTTTAAGTGTAAGAGTGTAGAGTTTAATTGTAAGAGTGTAGAGTTTAGAGTAAGAGTGTAGAGTTTAAGTGTAGGAGTGTAGAGTTTAATTGTAAGAGTGTAGAGTTTAAGTGTATGAGTGTAGAGTTTAAGTGTATGAGTGTAGAGTTTAATTGTAAGAGTGTAGAGTTTAAGTGTATGAGTGTAGCGTTTAAGTGTAGGAGTGTAGAGTTTAATTGTAAGAGTGTAGAGTTTAAGAGTAAGAGTGTAGAGTTTAAGTGTAAGAGTGTAGAGTTTAAGTGTAGGAGTGTAGAGTTTAATTGTAAGAGTGTAGAGTTTAATTGTAAGAGTGTAGAGTTTAAGAGTAAGAGTGTAGAGTTTAAGTGCAAGAGTGTAGAGTTTAAGTGTAGGAGTGTAGAGTTTAATTGTAAGAGTGTAGAGTTTAATTGTAAGAGTGTAGAGTTTAAGTGTATGAGTGTAGAGTTTAAGTGTAGGAGTGTAGAGTTTAATTGTAAGAGTGTAGAGTTTAAGAGTAAGAGTGTAGAGTTTAAGTGTAAGAGTGTAGAGTTTAAGTGTAGGAGTGTAGAGTTTAATTGTAAGAGTGTAGAGTTTAATTGTAATAGTGTAGAGTTTAATTGTAAGAGTGTAGAGTTTAAGTGTAAGAGTGTAGAGTTTAAGTGTAGGTGTAGAGTTTAATTGTAAGAGTGTAGAGTTTAATTGTAAGAGTGTAGAGTTTAAGTGTATAAGTGTAGAGTTTAATTGTAAGAGTGTAGAGTTTAAGTGTATGAGTGTAGAGTTTAATTGTAAGAGTGTAGAGTTTAAGTGTATGAGTGTAGAGTTTAATTGTAAGTGTAGAGTTTAAGTGTAGAGTGTAGAGTTTAAGAGTAGGCGTAGAGTTTAAGAATAAGAGTGTAGAGTTTAAGTGTAAGGTGTAGAGTTTAAGTGTAGGAGTGTAGAGTTTAATTGTAAGAGTGTAGAGTTTAAGTGTATGAGTGTAGAGTTTAAGTGTAGGAGTGTAGAGTTTAAGAGTAAGAGTGTAGAGTTTTACTGTAAGAGTGTAGAGTTTAAGTGTAAGAGTGTAGAGTTTTACTGTAAGAGTGTAGAGTTCACGAGTGGGATTGAAGAGTTTAAGAGTAGGCGTGTAGAGTTTAAGTGTATGAGTGTAGAGTTTAAGAGTAGGAGTGTAAAGTTTAAGAGTAGGGTGTAGAGTTTAAGTGTAAGAGTGTAGAGTTTTAGTGTAAGAGTGTAGAGTGTAGAGTTCACGAGTGGGAGTGTAGAGTTTAAGTGTAGGGTGTAGAGTTTAAGAGTAGGAGTGTAGGAGTGTAGAGTTTAAGAGTAAGGTGTAGAGTTTAAGTGCAAGAGTGTAGAGTTTAAGTGTAGGAGTGTAGAGTTTAATTGTAAGAGTGTAGAGTTTAATTGTAAGAGTGTAGAGTTTAAGTGTATGAGTGTAGAGTTTAAGTGTAGGAGTGTAGAGTTTAATTGTAAGAGTGTAGAGTTTAAGAGTAAGTGTAGAGTTTAAGTGTAAGAGTGTAGAGTTTAAGTGTAGGAGTGTAGAGTTTAATTGTAAGAGTGTAGAGTTTAATTGTAATAGTGTAGAGTTTAATTGTAAGAGTGTAGAGTTTAAGTGTAAGAGTGTAGAGTTTAAGTGTAGGGTGTAGAGTTTAATTGTAAGAGTGTAGAGTTTAATTGTAAGAGTGTAGAGTTTAAGTGTATAAGTGTAGAGTTTAATTGTAAGAGTGTAGAGTTTAAGTGTATGAGTGTAGAGTTTAATTGTAAGAGTGTAGAGTTTAAGTGTATGAGTGTAGAGTTTAAGTGTAGGAGTGTAGAGTTTAATTGTAAGAGTGTAGAGTTTAATAGTAAGAGTGTAGA
>NC_060889.1:5346731-5401731 GCF_014805685.1 Silurus meridionalis | reverse complement strand
ATGTATGTATGTGTATGTGCGTGTATGTATTACGTGTATGTATATACGTGTATATACGTGTATATGTGTATATATATATACGTGTATGTGTACGTGTATGTGTATGTATATGTGTATGTACGTGTATGTATACGTGTATACGTGTATATGTGTGTGTATATATGTATATGTATATGTATACGTGTATGTAATGCGTGTATGCGTGTATGTAATGCGTGTATGTATACGTGTATGTATGTACGTGTATGTATGTATATGCGTGTATGTATATGTGTATGTGTGTATGTATGTACGTGTATGCGTGTATGTAATGCGTGTATGTATACGTGTATGTATGCGTGTATGTGTACGTTTATGTATGCGTGTATGTATGCGTATGCGTGTATGATGCGTGTATGTGAGTACGTGTATGTATGCGTGTATGTATGCGTGTATGTGTATGTATGCGTGTATGTAGTACGTGTATGTATGCGTGTATGTGATACGTTTATGTATGCGTGTATGTATGCGTGTGCGTGTATGTATGCGTGTATGTATGCGTGTATGTATACGTGTATATATTACGTGTATGTATACGTGTATGTATGCGTGTATGTGTATGCGTGTATGTATGCGTGTACGTGTATGTGAATACGTGTATGTAATGCGTGTATGTATGCGTGTATGTATTACGTGTATGTGGTGCGTGTATGTGTACGTGTATGTGTGCGTGTATGTGTATGTGTATGTGTATGCGTGTGCGTATGCGTGTACGTGTACGTGTATGTAATGCGTGTATGTGCGTGTATGCGATACGTGTATGTGTATGTATGCGATATGCGTGTATGTGAATGCGTGTATGTAATGCGTGTATGTGGTATGCGTGTATGTAGTACGTGTATGCGTATGCGTGTATGTATGTATGCGTGTGTATGTGTACGTGTATGTGGTACGTGTATGTGTATGTGTATGTGGTACGTGTATGTGGTACGTGTATGTGGTATGTGTATGCGTGTATGTGTACGTGTATGTGGTACGTGTATATGTATACGTGTATGTATACGTGTATGTGTATGCACGTGTATGTACGTGTATGTATGTATACGTGTATGTACGTGTATATGTGTATGTGTATGTATGCACGTGTATGTGTATATGTGTATGTATGTGTATGTATGCGTGTATGTATGTGTACGTGTATGTGATGCGTGTATGTAATGCGTGTATGTGTATGTGTGCGTGTGTATGTGTGTATGTGTACGTGTATGTATATGTATATGTATGCGTGTACGCATGTGGTAATGCGTGTATGTGCACGTGTATGTATGTACGTGTATGTAAGTGTATGTGTATGTATGTATGCGTATACGTGTATGTGTACGCGTGTATGTGGTACGTGTATGTGTACGTGTATGTGTGTGTATGTGTATGTGGTACGTGTATATGTGTACGTGTATGTATGTGTATGTATGCGTGTATGTACGTGTATGTAACGTGTATGTGTACGTGTATGTGGTATGTGTATGTATGTGGTATGTGTATGTATGCGTGTGTATGTGCGTGTATATGTGTACGTGTATGTAGTGCGTGTATGCGTGTATATGTATGTATGCGTGTATGTATGCGTGTATATGTGTACGTGTATGTATGCGTGTATGTATGCGTGTATGTGACGTGTATGTGTATGTGCGTGTATGTGTATGCGTGTGTATGTACGTGTATGTGTGCGTGTATGTATGCGTGCGTGTATGTGATACGTGTATGTATGTATGTGTATGTATGCGATATGCGTGTATGTATGTGTACGTGTGTATGTATGCGTGTGCGTGTACGTGTATGCGTATGTGTATGTGTACGTGTATGTGTGTACGTGTATGTATACGTGTATGTGAGTACGTGTATGTATGCGTGTATGCGTGTACGTGTATGCGTGTATGTAATGCGTGTATGTGTGTGTATGTGTATGTGCACGTGTATGTATGCGTGCGTGTATGTGATACGTGTATGTAGTACGTGTATGTATACGTGTATGTATATGTGTATGTATACGTGTATGTGATGCGTGTATGTATGCGTGTATATATACGTGTATGTGTATATGTATATGTATGTATACGTGTATGTATACGTGTATGTATATACGTGTATGTGAAATACGTGTATGTATACGTGTATGTATACGTGTATGTAGTACGTGTATATATACGTGTATGTAGTACGTGTATGTACGTGTATGTGCGTGTATATGGTACGTGTATGTGTATGTATACGTGTATGTATGCGTGTATGTAGTGCGTGTATGTAGTGCGTGTATATGTGTATGTGTGCGTGTATGTGTATATACGTGTATGTGAAATGCGTGTGTATGCGTGTGTATACGTGTATGTATGCGTGTATGTGATACGTGTATACGTGTATGTACGTGTATGTGTATGCGTGTATATACGTGTATGTGTAATGTATGTATGCGTGTATGTAGTACGTGTATGTACGTGTATATACGTGTATGTATACGTGTATGTAGTGCGTGTATGTATGCGTGTATGTGAGTACGTGTATGTATGCGTGTATGTATGCGTGTATGTAGTGCGTATGCGTGTATATGTATGCGTGTGCGTGTGCGTGTATGTATGCGTGTGCGTGTATGTGTGTGCGTGTATGTGATGCGTGTATGTATATGTATGTATGCGTGTATGTGGTGCGTGTATGTGTACGTGTATGTGATACGTGTATGTGTATGTACGTGTATGTAGTACGTGTATGTATATGGTATGTGTATATGTATGCGTGTATATGTGTACGTGTATGTGAAATGCGTGTATGTGTATGCGTGTACGTGTATATGTGCGTGTATGTGGTATGTGTATGTATGCGTGTATGTAATGCGTGTATGTATGCGTGTATATGCGTGTATATGTGTACGTGTATGTATACGTGTATGTGAAATACGTGTATGTACGTGTATGTGTATGCGTGTACGTGTATATATGCGTGTATGTATATGTGTACGTGTATGTGTAAGTGTATGTATGCGTATATGTGTATGTATATATACGTGTATGTGTAATGCGTGTATGTATGTAGTACGTGTATATGTATATGTATGTATGCGTGTATGTATACGTGTATGTGTGTATGTGTATGTGTATGTATATGCGTGTATGTGATACGTGTATGTGTACGTATGTGTATGTACGTGTATGTATGCGTGTATGTAGTACGTGTATATGTGTACGTGTATGCGTGTATGTGTATGTATGTGTATGTACGTGTATGTAGTACGTGTATGTAGTACGTGTATGTAGTGCGTGTATGTATGCGTGTATGTGTACGTGTACGTATGCGTGTATATATGCGTGTATATGATGCGTGTATGTATGCGTGTATGTGTATGTATATACGTGTATGTAGTACGTGTATACGTGTATGTGTATGTACGTGTATGCGTGTGTATGCGTGTGTGTATGCGTGTATGCGTGTATGTGATGCGTGTATGTAGTACGTGTATGTATGCGTGTATGTAATGCGTGTATGTATACGTGTATGTGATGCGTGTATGTGTACGTGTATGTATGCGTGTATGTATGTGCGTGTATGTATGCGTGTATGTGAATGCGTGTATGTGATGCGTGTATGTATGCGTGTATGTATGCGTGTATATGGTACGTGTATGTATGTACGTGTATGTGTATGTATGTGTATATGTATACGTGTGTATGCGTGTATATGCGTGTATGTGTATGTGTGTACGTGTATATATGCGTGTATATGTACGTGTATGTATGCGTGTATGTGTGCGTGTATATGCGTGTATGTGCGTGTATGTATGTATGCGTGTGTATGTGTACGTGTATATGTGTACGTGTATATGTATATGTGTATGTGTACGTGTATGTAGTATGCGTGTATGTATGTATGCGTGTACGTGTATGTGGTGCGTGTATGTGTGCGTGTATGTGTGCGTGTATATGTATGTGTATACGTGTATGTGTGCGTGTATGTATTACGTGTATGTGTAATGCGTGTATGTAGTGCGTGTATGTGTGCGTGTATATGTATGTGTATGTGTGCGTGTATGTATGCGTGTATGTGAGTACGTGTATGCGTGTATGTGATGCGTGTATGTGTATGTGTGCGTGTATGTATGCGTGTGTGTATGCGTGTATGTGTGCGTGTATATGCGTGTATATGATACGTGTATGTGTGTACGTGTATGTATGCGTGTATGTGAGTACGTGTATGTATGCGTGTATATGTACGTGTATGTATGCGTGTATGTATGCGTACGTGTATGTATGCGTGTATGTGTATACGTGTATGTATGCGTGTGTATGTATATGCGTGTATGTATATATGCGTGTATGTGTACGTGTATGTATGTATACGTGTATGTATGTATGCGTATGTATACGTGTATGTGTGCGTGTATGTGTGTATGCGTGTACGTGTATGTGATACGTGTATGTATGCGTGTATGTGTACGTGTACGTGTATGTGTAATGCGTGTATGTGTATGCGTGTATGTAGTACGTGTATGTGCGTGTATGTGTACGTGTATGTGCGTGTATGTAATGCGTGTATGTATGCGTGTATATTATGCGTGTATGTGTATGCGTATGCGTGTATGTATGCGTATGCGTGTACGTGTATGTGTATGCGTATGCGTGTATGCGTGTATGTGATGCGTGTATGTGATGCGTGTGTATGTATGTGTGTACGTGTATGCGTGTATGTGTATGCGTGTATGTATACGTGTATGTATGTGGTATGCGTGTATGTATGCGTGTATGTGTACGTGTATGTGTGCGTGTATGTGTATGTATATGTGTACGTGTATGTATATGCGTGTATGTGAATGCGTGTATGTATACGTGTGCGTGTATGTGTGCGTGTATATATGCGTGTATATGTATGCGTGTATGTATGCGTGTATGTATGTGTGTATGTATACGTGTATGTATACGTGTATGTGTATGCGTGTATGTGTACGTGTATGTGGTATGTGTATGTGTATGTGGTATGTGTATGTGTACGTGTATGTATGCGTGTATGTATGCGTGTATATATGCGTGTATGTGATGCGTGTATGTGTACGTGTATATGTTACGTGTATGTGTACGTGTATGTGTACGTGTACGTGTATGTGTACGTGTATGTGGTACGTGTATGTGTACGTGTATGTATGCGTGTATATGTATGCGTGTATGTGTACGTGTATGTGGTACGTGTATGTACGTGTATGTGTATACGTGTATATGTATACGTGTATGTGGTACGTGTATGTGTATGTGGTATGTGTACGTGTGTGTATGCGTGTATGTGTACGTGTATGTGAATGCGTGTATGATGCGTGTATGTATGCGTGTATGTGTATACGTGTATGTGTATGTGTGCGTGTATGTATGCGTGTATGTATACGTGTATGTGTACGTGTATATATGCGTGTACGTGTATATATGCGTGTATGTGTATACGTGTATATATACGTGTATGCGTGTATACGTGTATGTGTGCGTGTATGTATGCGTGTATGTGAATGCGTGTATGTGTATATGTATGTGTATGCGTGTATGTGTATGTGTACGTGTATGTATGCGTGTATGTATGCGTGTACGTGTATGTGTGCGTGTATATGTGTACGTGTATGTGCGTGTATATGTATGCGTGTATGTGATGCGTGTATGTATACGTGTATATGTGCGTGTATGTATGTGGTATGCGTGTATGTGTATATGTATGTGTATGTATACGTGTATATGTGTATGTACGTGTATGTAGTACGTGTATGTGTATGCGTGTATGTAGTACGTGTATGTGTACGTGTATATATGCGTGTACGTGTATGTGTGCGTGTATGTGCGTGTATGTATGCGTGTATGTGGTACGTGTATGTATGCGTGTATGTGTGCGTGTATGTGTATATGTGTATGTGTATACGTGTATGTATGTATGCGTGTATGTATACGTGTATGTGTGCGTGTATGTACGTGTATGTGATATGCGTGTATGTGTATGTGCGTGTATATATACGTGTATGTAGTACGTGTATGTGTACGTGTATGTGCGTGTGCGTGTATGTAATACGTGTATGTGGTATGTATGTGTATGTGTACGTGTATATGTACGTGTATGTATATGCGTGTATGTACGTGTATGTAATACGTGTATGTATGTGTATATGTATATGCGTGTATGTGTACATGTATGTATACGTGTATATATGCGTGTATATACGTGTATATGTATGTGTATGTATGCGTGTATGTGGTACGTGTATGTGAATGCGTGTATGTATACGTGTATGTGTGCGTGTATGTATACGTGTATGTATACGTGTATGTATACGTGTATGTATGCGTGTATGTGTATGCGTGTGTATGTATGTGTACGTATGTGTATGTACGTGTATGTATGCGTGTATGTATGCGTGTATGTATGCGTGTATGTGTAAGTGTATGTATGCGTGTATGTATGCGTGTATGTAAATACGTGTATGTGTAAGTGTATGTATGCGTGTATGTATACGTGTATGTAGTACGTGTATGTGAGTACGTGTATGTATGTATGTATGCGTGTACGTGTATGTACGTGTATGTGGTACGTGTATGTGTACGTGTATGTGTAAGTGTATGTATGCGTGTATGTACGTGTATGTGAGTACGTGTATGTGTATGTGTATGTATGTACGTGTATGTATGCGTGTATGTGAAATGCGTGTATGTATGCGTGTATGTGTGTACGTGTATATGTATGTGTATGTAGTACGTGTATGTGTACGTGTACGTGTATATATGCGTGTATGCGTGTATATGCGTGTATGTATGCGTGTATGTATGCGTGTGCGTGTATGTATGCGTGTACGTGTATGTGAATACGTGTATGTGAATGCGTGTATGTGGTACGTGTATGTGTAAGTGTATGTGTACGTGTATGTGGTACGTGTATGTGGTACGTGTATGTGTAAGTGTATATGTATGCGTGTATGTGTATGCGTGTATGTGGCACGTGTATGTGTATGCGTGTATGTGTATGTGTATGTAGTACGTGTATGTATGTGCACGTGTATGTGTATGTACGTGTATGTATGCGTGTATGTATGCGTGTATATATGCGTGTATGTGTGCGTGTATGTGTACGTGTATGTATGCGTGTACGTGTATGTGTGTGCGTGTATGTGCGTGTATGTATGTATGCGTGTATGTATACGTGTATGTGAATACGTGTATGTGTATGTGTGCGTGTATGTATGCGTGTATATGCGTGTATACGTGTATACGTGTATGTATGTATGCGTGTATGTGTGCGTGTATATGCGTGTATATGTGTACGTGTATGTATGCGTGTATGTATGCGTATACGTGTATGTGAAATGCGTGTATGTGTATGCGTGTATACGTGTATGTATGCGTGTATGTGAAATGCGTGTATGTGGTACGTGTATGTGTACGTGTATGTGTACGTGTATGTGGTACGTGTATGTGCGTGTATGTATGTGTATGTGGTATGTGTATGCGTGTATGTGTGTATGTATGTATGTACGTGTATGTGTGCGTGTATGTATGCGTGTATGTATACGTGTATGTGTGCGTGTATGTGTATATGCGTGTATGTATGCGTGTATGTATGCGTGTATGTGTGTACGTGTATGTGTGCGTGTATATGTGTACGTGTATGTATGCGTGTATGTGTACGTGTATGTATGCGTGTACGTGTATGTGTGTGCGTGTATGTATGCGTGTATGTGTATACGTGTGTATGTATGCGTGTATGTATACGTGTATGTGAATGCGTGTATGTGTACGTGTATATGCGTGTATGTAGTACGTGTATGTATGTGTATGTATGTGTATATGCGTATGTGTATGTATGCGTGTATGTGTATGCGTATGCGTGTATGTGTATGTATGTGTGTACGTGTATGTGATGCGTGTATGTATACGTGTATATACGTGTATGTGTATATGTGTATGTATGCGTGTATGTGTGTATACGTGTATGTGAAATACGTGTATGTGAGTACGTGTATGTATGCGTGTATGTGTACGTGTATGTATGCGTGTATGTAATACGTGTATGTGATACGTGTATGTATACGTGTATGTATATACGTGTATATGCGTGTATGTATGTGTATATGTGTATGTATGTGTATGTATACGTGTATGTATATGTGTATGTGTATGCGTGTATGTATACGTGTATGTATACGTGTATGTGAAATGCGTGTATATGTATACGTGTATATATGCGTGTATATACGTGTATGTATGCGTGTATGTATTACGTGTATGTGATACGTGTATGTGTATGTATGTATGTATACGTGTATGTGTATATGTGTATGTATACGTGTATGTATACGTGTATGTGATACGTGTATGTGTATATGTGTACGTGTATATGTACGTGTATGTGAAATACGTGTATGTATGCGTGTATGTGCGTACGTGTATGTACGTGTATGTATACGTGTATGTGTATGTGTATGTATGTATGTATACGTGTATGTATACGTGTATGTGTACGTGTATGTGTACGTGTACGTGTATGTAATACGTGTATGTATACGTGTATGTATGCGTGTATGTATACGTGTGTATGTATATGTATGTGTATACGTGTATGTAGTACGTGTATGTATATACGTGTATGTATGCGTGTATGTGTGCGTGTATGTATATGCGTGTATGTGTGCGTGTATGTGTATGTGTATGTATGCGTATGCGTGTATATATACGTGTATGTGAATGCGTGTATATGTATGCGTGTATGTATGCGTGTATGTGTACGTGTATGTGATGCGTGTATGTATGCGTGTATGTATGCGTGTATGTAGTACGTGTATGTGTGCGTGTATGTGTAAGTGTATGTATGCGTGTATGTGTAATGCGTGTATGTTGCGTGTATGTGCGTGCGTGTATGTATGTATGTATGCGTGTATGTATGCGTGTATACGTGTATGATACGTGTATGTAGTACGTGTATGTATGCGTGTATGTGGTAATGCGTGTATGTGATGCGTGTATGTATGCGTGTATGTGAATGCGTGTATGTGAGTACGTGTATGTATGCGTGTATGTGTGTATGCGTGTACGTGTATGTGATGCGTGTATGTGATGCGTGTATGTAATGCGTGTATGTATGCGTGTATACGTGTATGTGTATGTGTGTGTATGTATGTGGTATGTGTATGTGTACGTGTATGTGGTACGGTATGTGTATGTGGTACGTGTATGTGTACGTGTATGTGTTACGTGTATGTGGTATGTGTATGTGTACGTGTATGTGGTACGTGTATGTGGTACGTGTATGTGTACGTGTATGTGGTACGTGTATGTATATACGTGTATGTATGTGTATACGTGTATGTGTACGTGTATGTGGTACGTGTATGTGTACGTGTATGTGTACGTGTATGTGGTACGTGTATGTGTACGTGTATGTGTACGTGTATGTGTACGTGTATGTGGTACGTGTATGTGGTACGTGTATGTGGTACGTGTATGTGGTACGTGTATGTGCGTGTGTGTGCGTGTATGCGTGTACGTGTATGTAATGCGTGTATGTGAATGCGTGTATGTGGTATGTGTATGTGTACGTGTATGTATGCGTGTATGTGAGTACGTGTATGTGTAATGCGTGTGTGTATGCGTGTATGTATGCGTGTATGTGAAATACGTGTATGTATGTATGTGTACGTGTATATGTACGTGTATGTGTACGTGTATGTGGTACGTGTATGTGTACGTGTATATGTACGTGTACGTGTATGTGGTACGTGTATGTGTACGTGTATGCGTGTGTATGCGTGTATGTGTACGTGTATGTGTATGTGTACGTGTATGTGTGTGTATGTGTACGTGTATGTGGTACGTGTATGTGGTACGTGTATGTGTACGTGTATGTATACGTGTACGTGTATGTGGTACGTGTATGTGTACGTGTATGTGTACGTGTATGTGTGTATGTATGTATGCGTATGCGTGTATACGTGTATGTGATACGTGTATGTGTGCGTGTATATGCGTGTATGTATGCGTGTATGTGAAATGCGTGTATGTGATGCGTGTATATGTATACGTGTATGTGATACGTGTATGTATACGTGTATGTAAGTGTATGTATGCGTGTATGTGATACGTGTATGTGAGTACGTGTATGTGTGCGTGTATGTATGCGTGTATGTGTGTATGCGTGTATGTATGCGTATGCGTGTATGTGTAATGCGTGTATGTAGTGCGTGTATGTGTATGCGTGTACGTGTATGTAATGCGTGTATGTGATGCGTGTATGTATGCGTGTATGTATGTATGCGTGTACGTGTATGTGAATACGTGTATGTGATGCGTGTATATGCGTGTATGTATGCGTGTGTGTATGTATGTGCGTGTATGTGTGCGTGTATGTATGCGTGTATGTGTACGTGTATGTGAAATACGTGTATGTGTGCGTGTATGTATGCGTGTGCGTGTATGTATGTGTACGTGTGTATGCGTGTATGTTGCGTGTATGTATGCGTGTATGTATGCGTGTATGCGATGCGTGTATGTGATGCGTGTATGCGATGCGTGTATGTGTGCGTGTATGTATGCGTGTATGTGTATGCGTGTGCGTGTATGTGATGCGTGTATGTGATGCGTGTATGTAATGCGTGTATGTGAGTGCGTGTATGTGTATGCGTATGCGTGTATGTGTACGTGTATGTGAAATGCGTGTATGTGTATACGTGTATGTGTGTGCGTGTATGTGAGTGCGTGTATGTGATGCGTGTATGTATGCGTGTATGTGTATGCGTGTATGTGTATGCGTGTATATGCGTGTATGTAGTGCGTGTATGTATGCGTGTATGTGAATGCGTGTATGTATGTGTATGCGTGTATATGCGTATGTGTACTTGTTCATGACTGTGGATGAAATGTTTTTCTTCATTTCAACCTGGAGACACAAACCTGTTCCAGCATGCCAATGCCCCTGTGCATACAGCCAGCTCCATGACGATCTGCTTTCCATTGGTTGAAGTGGACGATCTCCTGCTAAAAAACCCTATTGAACACCTTTAGAGTAAATGTGACGCTGACTGCACCCCAGGCCTCCTCACTTTCTCACCTACATCCTGACTTTACCTCACACTTTTGTAGCTGAATGAATCTCCACAAAATCTAGTAGAACATCTTCCTAGAACAGTGGAGCTCATTATAAAAGCACATGGGGACTAAATGCAGAATGTGATATTTAGAAAGTTTATATTTATTTATATTGAGAAAGTTTTAGTTTATATAACAGAGTTTTAGAGATGATTTATACTAATTTTATCAGTATATCTGCTGAACAAATGCTCAAATGTTTCATCATTCTGCTGAAACCTTCATCTTACTGAGAAATAAACTGCTTTCACAAAAACAATCAAAAATTTAATATGTATTAAATAAATCTATTATTAAAGAATTGAACTCATGCGAGAAAGTCACACAAAACTTTACGAAAACAAATCATTTCACTGAAGAAACCACAGCCAAAGTAAACATCAGTGTGTGAAAGTGTGTGAAAGCTAGCGTGCCCTTGTTGTGCTAACTCTGATCACTAATCTGCAGCATGTGTTTGTACAGAACTTGCAGGCAGAACACATGAAGTTGAGTGAAGTAAGTCGGTTTTGCAGTGAGAACCTCTGCACGAACCATGTGCTTCCTCACATCAGCCTTCAGGAGCACTGAGGAGCAATGAATGCAGAACAAGTGAAATTAACACCAAGCTGAAGACATCAGAATTAATGAGACTGTCAGGATGAAGTAAACTAAGAGTCTAAGAGTGACCTGCCCACAAGTGACATGCCGGAGAGAGACCTGTCTAAGAGAGACCTGTCTAAGAGGGACCTGTCTAAGAGAGACCTGTCTAAGAGAGACCTGTCTAAGAGTGACTTCTCTAAGAGGGACCTGTCTAAGAGAGACCTGTCTAAGAGTGACTTCTCTAAGAGGGACCTGTCTAAGAGAGACCTGTCTAAGAGGGACCTGTCTAAGAGAGACCTGTCTAAGAGAGACCTGTCTAAGAGTGACTTCTCTAAGAGGGACCTGTCTAAGAGAGACCTGTCTAAGAGTGACTTCTCTAAGAGGGACCTGTCTAAGAGAGACCTGTCTAAGAGTGACTTCTCTAAGAGGGACCTGTCTAAGAGAGACCTGTCAAAGAGTGACTTCTCTAAGAGGGACCTGTCTAAGAGAGACCTGTCTAAGAGGCACCTGTCTAATAGGGACCTGTTTAAGAGAGACCTGTCTAAGAGAGACCTGTCTAATAGGGACCTGTCTAAGAGAGACCTGTCTAAGAGTGACTTCTCTAAGAGGGACCTGTCTAAGAGAGACCTGTCTAAGAGAGACCTGCACAGCAGCAACAAAACAAAGTACTTTTTCTGCCCTTCAGGAGGCTCTGTGATGGCTAGAGATACACTGTGCATATTACTATGCTAACAGGAATGAAACTTGTCTCTAGCATTCAAAGAAAACAACTAAAGACTAACTGAAGAGGTTTGTGTTCATTGACCTACTACAACCAATGAGACACAGAATATAAATTTTATGGATTGACCATTATACTGTAAATAGTTCTTGTATTTACACTAATATTTAGGCTGAATATTAAATAAAATGTCTAAAATAAAGAAACAACTGTGTGTGTGTGTGTGTTTGTGTGAAATTGCAGCACAAAGGAACAATAATACAGACACGTAACGTTAAACTGGTTAAAGCTAAGCCACGCCCACACTGACACGCCCCCTCGTGCTGTAGGTGGCAGCAGAGAGCGCGCGCGCGCGCGCGGACAGACGCGGAAGAACACGTCCCGACACGTGGTACGAGCGCACGAACCGGATCACGTGATCCTGCCGAGGCGAAGTGCGGGGGGTGGATTTTAGCATCATGGCGGAGCGCAGGAGACACAAGAAGCGGATTCAGGTGAACCGACGGACACTTTCACACACACACAGAGCGAGTTTTACGAGCGGAACCGGAGCGCCGCTGGGCCCCGGGGCAAACAGGCACCGGTTCCGCCTGCGCTCGCGCGGGGTTTCAGAGCGCGCGAGCTGTTTTTAGCCGGCTATGCTAACCGAGAGGAAAGTTGTGGCCATTTTGGCGTTGAGTTTGTGTGAGAAAGTGAGAAGGAGGCCGGAGTCAGGACCTGTTACCTGTTTATTAGGGTATAACGTGTGTGTGTGTGTGTGTGTGTGTGTGTGTGTGAGAGAGAGAGAGAGAGAGCGCGCGCGCGCGCAGTTGAGCAGCTGTGACGATTATGGATCCAGGTGCCATGTTGGCAGGTGGGATAACGGCCTCAACTCACTCTCTCTCTCTCTCTCTCTCTCTCTCTCTCTCACACACACACACACACACACACACACACACACACACACACACACACACACTGATCCGGACTGAGTGTCATTGCGCGCGCGCATGTGTGTGTAGATTTATAGTACTTTGTGTTGATGATAATAGTTTGATGACGCATCCTGTACTCATCTTGTGTTTGTCCAATGAAATGCCCTCTCCAGAGTACTTGCTCCGCCCCCAGGGGGCCTGTCCTGCCCTACAGAAGCTCTAGGTAGCAGTAAACACTGTTCTGATCTGCGTCCTCACACACGTCTCTGTTCCAGCTTAATACGTGTTTGGACGTGTTTTGAACTGTGTATCGCCTTCGTCTCCATCAGTGAAAAAAAATCTGTCATACCAAACTGTTGAAGCTGTGGCTCTGTTTTACTGTCAGCTGATGTTCAACTTTGACTCAGAATCAAGTGGGTGAAGGTGGGTGAGTGTGAGGAAGTGGGTGGGTGGGGGTGGTTAAGGGAGTGGGTGATGGTGGGTGAGTGGGTGAAGGTGGGTGAGTGTGAGGGAGTGGGTGGGGATGGGTGAAGGTGGGTGAGTGTGAGGGAGTGGGTGAGGAGTGGGTGAAGGTGGGTGAGTGTGAGGGAGTGGGTGAAGGTGGGTGAGTGTGAGGGAGTGGGTGGATGAGGGTGAGGAGTGGGTGAAGGTGGGTGAGTGTGAGGGAGTGGGTGGGGTGTGTGAGGGAGTGGGTGGGGGTGGGTGAGGAGTGGGTGAAGGTGGGTGAGTGTGAGGGAGTGGGTGGGTGGGGGTGGGTGAAGGTGGGTGAGGAGTGGGTGATGGTGGGTGAGTGTGAGGGAGTGGGTGGGGATGGGTGAAGGTGGGTGAGTGTGAGGAGTGGGTGGGGTGTGAGGGAGTGGGTGGGGGTGGGTGAGGAGTGGGTGAAGGTGGGTGAGTGTGAGGAGTGGGTGAAGGTGGGTGAGTGTGAGGGAGTGGGTGGAGGTGGGTGGATGAGGGTGAGGAGTGGGTGAAGGTGGGTGAGTGTGAGGGAGTGGGTGGGGTGTGTGAGGGAGTGGGTGGGGGTGGGTGAGGAGTGGGTGAAGGTGGGTGAGTGTGAGGGAGTGGGTGAAGGTGGGTGAGTGTGAGGGAGTGGGTGGAGGTGGGTGGATGAGGGTGAGGAGTGGGTGAAGGTGGGTGAGTGTGAGGGAGTGGGTGGGGGTGGGTGAGGTGGGTGAGTGTGAGGGAGTGGGTGAAGGTGGGTGAGTGTGAGGGAGTGGGTGGAGGTGGGTGGATGAGGGTGAGGGTGGGTGAAGGTGGGTGAGGGAGGGTGGGGTGGGTGGATGAGGGTGAGGAGTGGGTGAAGGTGGGTGAGTGTGAGGGAGTAAGTGGGGGTGGGTGGGGTGAGTGGACGAAAGTGGGGGTGAGTGGACGAGGGTGTGGATGAGGGTGAGGGAGTGGGTGGAGAATGTTCAAGAAGAGGGTGTGGTGTATCTCTATTAAAACACCATCAGTTGAACTCCTCGGCGTGTTGTTTCGTGGAAATCCAGATAAGTAAAGATGGTGGGTTGAAGGTGATTGATCTTGTTGTGATTCCAGGAGGTGAGTGAACCGACCAAGGAGGAGAAGGTGGTGGCCAAATACCTGCGATTCAACTGTCCTACCAAGTCCACCAACATGATGGGCCACCGAGTCGACTACTTCACCGGTCAGTGTTCCTGCTTCACCAGTGTTCCCACAGTGCTGTACTGCTGTGGAGTGTTTCACTGTGTGTGTGTGTGTGTGTGTGTGTGTGTGTGTGTGTGTGTGTGTGTGTGTGTGTGTGTTTCAGCCTCTAAAGCGGTGGACTGCCTGTTGGACTCTAAATGGGCCAAATCAAAGAAACCTGAGGAAGCTTTATTCACCACCAGAGACTCTGTGGTTGATTATTGCAACAGGTGGGTGTGAAGTGATTGGATCAGATTACACGTGTTTATCTGACTGGATCTGATCCGAGGTATCGCTTAGAAGGTCCAGAGATGGATCTCCTGGTTAGAGAAACTGATTTCTCTCACAGGCTTCTGAAGAAGCAGTTTTTCCACCGAGCCCTGAAGGTGATGAAGAAGAAACCGGAGAAAGATCTGAAGAAGGAGAAGCTGAAAGCTGATGGAGGCAAAGAGGAGGAGAAGAAGAGCAAAAAGGAGAAAGAAAAGGAGAAAGAGGAAGAAAAGAAGAGCAAGAAGGAGAAAGAGAAGGAGAAGAAGAAAGACACTGAGGCCTCAGACAGCAAGAAGGAGAAGAATGTAAGTGTTTCTTCTGAAATCATTAGTGGGTGTGGGATCACCAGGTGGTGTTCTGATACCTCATGTTCCTGTGTGTGTGTGTGTGTGTGTGTGTGTGTGTGTGTGTGTGTGTGTGTGTGTGTGTGTGTGTAGGATGAAAGTCCTGGATCCCCAAAGAAGAAGAAGGAGGTGAAGAAGAAGTTTAAACTGGAGCCTCATGAAGACCAGCTGTTTCTGGATGGGAATGAGGTTCTGTAGTGTGCGCGTGCACACACACACACACACACACACACACACACTAATCTCCACTCTCTCTCTGTGCAGGTGTATGTGTGGATTTATGACCCAGTTCACTTTAAAACCTTTGCTATGGGACTGGTGTTGGGTTTGTACTCATACCCATATCACACACTTTAATCAGCAAATTCTCACACGCTGTGTGGTGGTGTTAACACTGTGTGTGTGTGTGTGTGTGTGTGTGTGTGTGTGTGTGATAGTGATTGCAGTCATAGCGGCGACACTGTTCCCCCTGTGGCCGGCGGAGATGAGGGTGGGTGTGTATTACCTGAGTGTGTGTGCAGGTTGCTTCGTCGCCAGCATCCTCCTCCTCGCTGTTGGTGAGATGCTCAGCCTGTTTCATCGAACATTTCTAACACGTCTTCCATCCCTCTCTCACTGGGTTTCCATGTCTTCTCCCTCTCTCTACAGCTCGCTGTATTTTATTCCTGATCATCTGGTTGGTCACTGGGGGGCGCCATCACTTCTGGTTCCTTCCCAATCTGACTGCAGACGTGGGCTTCGTGGACTCGTTCCGTCCCATTTACACGCACGAGTACAAGGGCCCTCAGACAAGCGGCAAGAAGGGCACGGGGGAGTCCGAGTCCGATGTAAAGGGCGGCAAGACGCAGAAATCAGACAGCGAGGACAAATCAGACACCGAGAAGAAGGAGGAGGAGGAAGAGGAAGAGGAGGCAGGGAACGAGGCGGAGCGGCGCTCAGATTCGGACAGCGAGCGCAGAGAGGACGACGGCTCGCAGCACAGCAACGGAAACGACTTCGAGATGATCACGCGTGACGAGCTCGAGCAGCACACCGACGAAGAGGAGGAGGAGGAGGAGGAAGGAGAAGAGGAGGAGGAGGCGGAGCCTAAACCACACCAGACGTAAACCGTAAACATTCATTGAGATGAGATTCGCCCATCACATCGAACACTGCGATCTTCCACTACAGACACACACACGGGTCAGAGGTCAACTCCACCCGCAGGGTCGCAATAGGGCTTCTGGCGGCCATCTTGGATTTCCTTTATTTCCTGGTTAAAAGACGCACTCAGACAGACACACACACACACACACACACACACACACACACACACACACACACACCATGTCCTTGTTTACCGGTTGTGTAATCAGCATAAACTCTTCCCGTGTGTGTGTGTGTGTGTGTGTGTGTGTGTGTGTGTGTGTTCATTGTAGGCTGCTGTTCAGTTTGGACCAATGTTTCTTATTCTACCATGTGTGTGTGAATCTCCAACAGGTTCATTGTGGTTCTCACAAGACTAAAGTAGGCAGAATCATCATCTAGGCCCCGCCCCTTTCCTATTGGTCCACATCCACAGCGTTGTCCTTCATTAGTGCCAAATCACCTGTACGCATCACTTCCTGTTTTACATTAAACTCCCGTAGCAAGGTTAAAGATTATGACCTGTCCTCTCATGCTCTAGATACCAGATTAGCAAGTAGGACTTGTCTCGGTTGCCATGGCAACCAATCCACCGACTTCCTGTGGCTGTGTCCTAAACCGCACCGTAAAGTGTTTGTGTGTCCTACACCTTTTATATACCTTTGCTGTGTAAAACAAGTCATTTTCATTTATTTAGCTGTCATGTGATCTGTTGCTGTACACACACACACACACACACACACACACCGCTAACCCTTACACATGCTTGTCTTGTCATTTCAGCCTCATGCTCTTCAGGATGTTTTCATCACGTCACAGTGATCTTTTCTACCTCACCTGCTAACCCCTGCTCACTGCTAGCTGTTAGCAGTGTGCAGTGTGTGTGTGTGTGTGTGTGTGTGTGTGTGTGTGTGAGAGAGAGAGAGAGAGAGAGAGAGTTGTCTCTGTGGGCGTGGCCTGTCCATCAAATCTTGTTTTAATCTTGATGAGAATCTAGTATCGGTACAGTGGGAGCTCAACATCTGTAATGTGCGGTGGTGCCGAGACATGTGACTCGATGGACTGTGGTTTGGGACACCGCCGAGCCCGGCCCTCAGAATATTTCACTTTTCTGTATGTAAACATGTTTACCTGAAATAATCACCATGTATACATGCTATGTGCGGGAAGATTCAGAACCCCCAGCCCACACACACACACACACACACACACACACACACACACACACACACACACGCCGGAGTGCGTTCTGTAATTTCTGACTCGTTGGTGTAGGGAAACTTGAGGCTCGAATCCTGGAACTGTTAGCAGCATTTCTTACTGATCTGTTCGTCTCATTTGCATACTCATTTGCATATTCCAGTTTTCTCCGTTCGCTCGGTGACGTCATGCTCACGTGCCAGCAGGTGTTTATTTTTTATCTATATTTCCAGATAGATATAAAGCCGAGCCTCGGCCTGTTGTTAGTAATTATAATAATTATAATAATGTATTAATACGTGCAGCGTTCCTCATATTTCTAAATGTGTACAAATAAAAGAAAAATGTGTACAAAAGCGTGGCGTTTGTGTCTCTGATTCTCATCTCTCAATGCAATAAGTGTATGAAAATCATTTCTTAGTATCCTGATGAAGCACATGCATGCAGAACACGAGGATCATCAGAGACGCTTTTATTCAGAGATTTTAAAAAGACGGGATAATAATCACGTAATAATGTTAAAAAGTTTATATTTACAAATACACACTGAAATCAATTATTAATGACTTGTAAACAAAAACAAAAATGCAGCTAACAATTTTTACCAAATTACTGAAAACCTAAACACTCCAAAAACCTGAGTTAAACTATTACTGTTTTTATTATTATTATTATTATTATTATTATTATCTCCCTCAGCAGCTACAACTAATGATCTGAGACAGAGACAGAATAAAACACAGCTTGATGCCGGTGTGAGTAAAGCAATAATTAAAAGCTCAGTGTGTGTATTGTATGTGTGTGTACGGGTGGGGATTAAACAGCGCCCCCTTCAGGCAGTAGTGTTGTTTGTGGAAGTGGGCGTGGGCGTGTCCCCAGCAGGAGGTCTAAGAGCCTCACACTCACCCACCCCGGGGCTTGGGGGTAATTCTGTGCTGCAGGGCAGAGGGGAAATGAGGTCACGTGACCGTTCCACGTGTTTCTCCAGCGTTGGCTGAAGGGGCGGGGCTGTCATGCAAAGAGCTCCGCCCATCCGTCTTAACACCTACATACAAACAAACACAGGTGATGATCACTACCATATCACATGTAACCAGGGTGTTTGATTGTTTCTGAGCTAGCGAGCTAATGCTGAGTGCCCTAAGTAGTGTAGAGTACAGTGTCCTCCTAACACACTAGTAGGTTATACAGTGTGAAAGAAAGCAGGGAATGTGTGTGTGTGTGTGTGTGTGTGTGTGTGTGTGAATACCTGAGAGCGTATTTTGAGAGCAGGCCCGAGCTTTAGCCCCAGCGTGTCCAGTAGATGATCCTCTGTAAGCAGCGGTAAAGTTTCTCCATCGATCATGTGATCTTTAAACATCTGAGTTAAACACATACAGGGTCAGGGCCAGAAGATAAAACCATGTGGTTGTGTGTGTGTGTGTGTGTGTGTGTGTGTGTGTGTGTTACCTGAGCATGTTCAGAACAGCTGGGAATGTTTCTGATAAAGTTGTACACATCATCAACCCCCCACTTGCGAAGATCCTCCATGGTGGAGATCTCATCTGTGTTCAGGAACATATTAGCATGTGCTGAGAGTCAGACACACACACACACACACACACACACTTGATGAGATGAACTGATGTCTGTGTGTGTAAACACACTTTAATAAAATGACAATGAAGATAAATACAGAATAAACACCTCCGTTTTACAAATGGTTCAGCCCACAGACACACAGACAAGTCTATTAGAACCCCCTGTTTTAGAAGTGGTCTGTTCCAGGTTATCATTTATACAGATACAGAGAGAGAGAGAGAGAGAGAGAGAGAGAGAGAGAGAGAGAGAGTGAGAAAGAGAGAGAGAGAGAGACTGGCAGAAAGAAGAACATACAGGTGAGGTTGTGAGTAGACAGAGTGCTCACCAGGGGGCAGTAGTGTGTTTCCTCCCAGGGGGAACATGTAGGGGAACGCTGGGAGCGCTGTGGTGGGCGGGAACAGAAACTTGTCCATGTCCTTGTCTCCGTTGGCAACGCTGATGTTTGCGGTGTCTGTGTGAGTGACACATATTTTACTCTGCTCTCCGTTTCTTTTCATTCCTGTTAGCTCCACTTTAGCCTGCTGATGTTTAGCATTAGCATTAGCTTCACTACAGGGCTCCATTCTACCCTCTGGTTCAGGTTCCTTTTCCTCTCCTGAAGCTCCTCCAGGACTCTCGTCTACGCTCTTCTCCTCCGTCTGGTTCCTCTCTGTCTGAAACGCAGTGCTGCTGTCTGAAAACCTCTGATTGGCTGCTCTCCTGCCAGGGCGCCGCCCCTTCTCTCTCTGCAGAGTACTGATTGGTGGGTAAGGACCAGACATCAGGAAGCTGTTGGCGTGGAGGTCGAAGACTTCGTTGCTGTCGTGGAGGCGATGGCGTCCCCGGAACACGGCAGTACTGGGATGCATCAGGTGCTGGTACACCAGCGGGTTCTCCATGTTGGTCAGTAAGGTCTTCTGCTGGTTCTCCAGTTCCTTCTGCTGCAGAATGGCGTTCATCTCCATCCTTAACACGACACATTCGTGCGACACAAGTCATCATCTGCTGCACCCAACGTTCATACTGTACCTTCAGCACATGTAATTTTACGCACCACACGTTTCCACATCGTTACCTGGCCATGTTCTGCTTGTGGATGATCTCTTGTCGCCTTGCAACCGTTTCCATGGATTCTGGTGGAAGGAAACCATAACCTCCTGAAACAGGAATGAAGATCCTGATAAGTTTAAGTATACAGTATAATGCGCACTTCTGTAGAGAATAAACCAGCAGCTTGTGACCAATCAGAGCGCAGAACTCAGCAGAGTGTAAATGCAGTAATGAGGAGGAACCTGCAACCTGCTGAACTGAAGCTTCTTCCTGTGAGGACGGTGGAGTGGGGGGGCAGCGGGGGGGCCAGGGGACGGGGCTCCGACGACGAGACAATATCACTGGGAGGGACCAGATCCCTATGAACACACACACACACACACACACACACACACACACATACAGTTAAAGTGGGGCTTAGTGGTTTTTCACTAAACAGTGTACAACCTGCCTGTGTGGTGCGTTCTGCATTTTAAACACACTATTACACTCTTCACACACACACACCACACACACACACACACAGACACACACACCTGTCGATGAAGCGTGGCTCCAGCTGCAGTCTCTGCTGTGCCTGAGTAAGAACCTGTGGGTTCAAAGCCATCGGGTTCCTCATCATCATCTCCTGCCTCTGTCTCAGTTCACACACACACACACACACACACACACTTGGACTTTAGAGAACTTTATCGTCATTGTCGTGATACAACGAAATTAGTCTGTTATCCCTCAGAGAGCAGCAGCAATAAGCAAATGTAAGAATAAAAAGAAAATGTAGTGGGACTGTGCAAACAGGAGAATCAGGAATAATGTTCCTCAGTCTGCTGGAAGAGACACAAACAGTGTGTGTCCTGGACGAGTAGAATCCTCTTGTGTAGACGGCTAGCATAAACCACGTCTGTTCAGTCACACCCACAAACACCCACCTCCACACACCCCGCAAACACCCACCCCACTCACCCCGCAAACACCCACCCCACACACCCCACAAACACCCACCCCACTCACCCCACAAACACCACCCCACACACCCCACAAACACCCACCCTCTCACCCCCACAAACACCCACCCCACTCACCCCACAAACACCCACCCCACTCACCTCACCCCCACAAACACCACCCCACTCACCCCACAAACACCCACCCCACACACCCCACAAACACCCACCCCACTCACCCCACAAACACCCACCCCACTCACCCCACACACCCCACCTACAAACACCCACCCCACACACCCCACCTACAAACACCACCCCACACACCCCACAAACAACCACCCCACACACCCACCCCCACACACCCCACAAACACCCACCCCACCTACAAACACCCACCCCACAAATACCCACCCCACTCACCCCACAAACACCAACACCCCACAAACACCCACTCACCCCACAAACACCCACCCCACACACACAAACACCCACCTCCACACACCCCACAAACACCCACCCCACAAACACCCACCCCACTCACCCCACACAAACACCCACCCCACACACCCCACAAACACCCACCCCACTCACCCCACAAACACCCACCCCACTCACCCCACAAACACCCACCCCACCCACCCCACAAACACCCACCCCACTCACCCCTACAAACACCCACCCCACACACCCCACAAACACCCACCCCACTCACCCCACACACCCACACACCCCACAAACACCCACCCTCTCACCCCCACAAACACCCACCCCACTCACCCTACAAACACCCACCCCACTCACCCCACAAACACCCACCCCACACACCCCACAAACACCCACCCCACTCACCTCACCCCCACAAACACCCACCCCACTCACCCCACAAACACCCACCCCACTCACCTCACCCCCACAAACACCACCCCACTCACCCCACACACACCCACCCCACAAACACCCCCACACAAACACCCACACACACCCAACAACCACCCCACACAAACACCCACACACCCCCATCCCCACACACCCCACAAACACCACCCCACCAACAACCACCCCACACACCCCACCTACAAACACCCACCCCACAACACCCACCCCACTCACCCCACAAACACCAACGCCCACAAACACCCACCCCACTCATCCCCACAAACACCCACCACCCCACAAACAAACACCCACCCCACTCACCCCACAAACACCCACCCCACACACCCCACAAACACCCACCCACCCCACTCACCCCAAACACCCACCCCACACACCCCACAAACACCCACCCCACTCACCCCACAAACACCCACCCCACAAACACCCACCACTCACCCCACAAACACCCACCCCACACACCCCACAAACACACCCACCCCACAAACACCACCCCACTCACCCCACACACACAAACACCACCCCACAAACACCCACTCACCCCCACAACACCCACCCCACACACACACAAACACCCACCACCCCACACACCCCACAAACACCCACCCCACAAACACCTACCCCACTCACCCCACAAACACCCACCCCACACACCCCACAAACACCCACCCCACTCACCCCACAAACACCCACCCCACTCACCCCACAAACACCCACCCCACACACCACAAACACCACACCCCCACAAACACCCACCCCACACACCCCACAAACACCCACCCCACTCACCCCACAAACACCCACCCCACACACCCCACAAACACCCACCCCACTCACCCCACACAAACACCACCCCACACACCCCCATCCCCACACACCCCACAAACACCCACACACCCACCCCACACACCCCACCTACAAACACCCACCTACAAACACCCACCCCACAAATACCCACCCCACTCACCCCTACAAACACCAACGCCTACAAACACCACCCCACTCATCCCCACAAACACCCACCACCCCACACACAAACACCCACCCCACTCACCCCCACAAACACCCACCCCACACACCCCACAAACACCCACCCCACACACCCCACAAACACCCACCCCACTCACCCCACAAACACCCACCCCACACACCCCACAAACACCCACCTCTCACCCCCACAAACACCCACCCCACTCACCCCACAAACACCCACCCCACTCACCTCACCCCCACAAACACCCACCCCACTCACCCCACAAACACCCACCCCACACACAAACACCCACCTCCACACACCCCACAAACACCCACCCCACAAACATCCACACACACCCAACAAACACCCCCACACACCCCACAAACAACCACCCCACACCCCCACAAACAACCTCACCCACCTACAAACACCCACCCCACACACACCCTTCACAAACACTACCCCCACACACACCCACACACACAAACACCCACCCCCACACCACACCACCCACACACTAACAATTGTATTGTATTGTTTTGTTTTGTATTGTTTTGTATATACATTGAGAAATATTAAGAAGTATTGTAAAATGTCTCCACTGTGGGACGAATAAAATCTTATCTCTCTTATTATAACGTGAAATATCATATCACATTCTATTGTAACATAGTGTTTCCTATCGTAACATACGTTATCGTTTGTATCCCTTCGTATTATAACGTATCATATTGTGCATTGTTTCATACTCTATCATATCATACTGTTTTGTATCATGTATTGTATTGTAATGTGTCGTAAATTATCGTATCAGATTATACTGTACTGATATATTTCATATTGTATTGTAGGGTTTAATATTATGAGGTATCATATCATATTGCATCACGCATCACTGTGTATCGTATCGTATGGTAATGTATCATAGTGTATCGCATCAGATTGTATTGTAATTTATCATATTGTACTCTATTGTATTGTATCGAGTCTTACCTCCAACAGACATGCTATTAACAAGTCTGTACCAGTGTTTATCATCCTGCTCTCCTAACGCTGTCATTTTCCTCAGCTGATCCCTTGGGGTCATCTCACTCCCTGTATACACACACACACACACACACACACACACACAAAATACATATCAGTAAACCCCTGATAAAATGATAAAATGGTGTATCTTTTAAAATTAGCTCATGGTGTTACATAAAGAGATGAGAGTATGCAGTGTATAATCCTCATGTGTGTGTGTGTGTGTGTGTGTGTGTGTGTGTGTGTCGTCCTTTAACTCTATGCTGATTATCCGATCCGATTAGCTAATTCCTGAGTGTACAGCACTTTAGAGGGATGTTTATCTTTAATCGTACGCTTTAAAGTTTTACCCTCAGCAAACCTTCCTGTAATCACCACCATGATCAGTGCATGCTAAATGCTAAGCTCATTAGCTTTCAGGAGCATCAGGGACGTCCTGAACACTCCTCTGCCTCACACAAAGGATGAACAGATTTATGTGTTTATAATGAGACATCGAGGGGATAGGCTTAATTTGCATAAATATTAATATACAGCACATACACAGTATATTGGTCAAAACAAATATATAAATATGTTTTAAATAGAAGGCCACGGTTTCTAGGTAATTAGTTGGAAAGCAGTAAAATGAGTGAGTTTATATGTTTTATTATATATGAATAATTATATATTAATTATAATCATATCTTAATTATATTTGAATAATTACCACTCATTAATTATTTATAAAAATTACTATATTATATTTATCTTATTGGATACAGCAAAATGAAAACAGTTGTGTTTATTACTGTACACTTGTGCGTGTGTGTGTGTGTGTGTGTGTGTGTGTGTGTGTGTGTCGTCCTTTAACTCTATGCTGATTATCCGATCCGATTAGCTAATTCCTGAGTGTACAGCACTTT
This sequence comes from Silurus meridionalis, assembly GCF_014805685.1. NCBI lineage: Eukaryota > Metazoa > Chordata > Actinopteri > Siluriformes > Siluridae > Silurus > Silurus meridionalis. The sequence goes on along the minus strand of NC_060889.1, from coordinate 5,376,450 downwards.
AGAGGGATGTTTATCTTTAATCGCACGCTTTAAAGTTTTACCCTCAGCAAACCTTCCTGTAATCACCACCATGATCAGTGCATGCTAAATGCTAAGCTCATTAGCTTTCAGGAGCATCAGGGACGTCCTGAACACTCCTCTGCCTCACACAAAGGATGAACAGATTTATGTGTTTATAATGAGACATCGAGGGGATAGGCTTAATTTGCATAAATATTAATATACAGCACATACACAGTATATTGGTCAAAACAAATATATAAATATGTTTTAAATAGAAGGCCACGGTTTCTAGGTAATTAGTTGGAAAGCAGTAAAATGAGTGAGTTTATATGTTTTATTATATATGAATAATTATATATTAATTATAATCATATCTTAATTATATTTGAATAATTACCACTCATTAATTATTTATGAAAATTACTATATTATATTTATCTTATTGGATACAGCAAAATGAAAACAGTTGTGTTTATTACTGTACACTTGTGCGTGTGTGTGTGTATGTGTGTGTGTGTGTGTGTGTGCTTATCCCAATGCAGGATTTGCTAACTGCTAATCTCATTGAAAGAGAGGATTAAAGGGGAAACTGCTGACGACTTACACTGAGCCCACATCATCATCATCATCATCATCATCATCATCATCCTCCTTATGTTCCACGTCATTTACAAACATTTGTATCAACCTGAACAGGAAGATCTATCTATCTATCTATCTATCTATCTATCTATCTATCTATCTATCTATCTATCTATCTATCTATCTATCTATCTATCTATCTATCTATCTGCTATGCATGTTTCTTCATATCGTTTTTTATCTTTTTGTTCATTTGATCATTAAAAAAATTTTTTTTTACCAAATATCACTACGTTTGTGTTGATCTTTCCTGATGGGTTTGTCTGTTTGTTCATTAATTAGTTTGAATAAATAAATAGATAGATAGATAGATAGATAGATAGATAGATAGATGAATAGATAGATAGATAGATAGATAGAGATAGATAGAGATAGATAGATAGATAGATAGATAGATGAGATAGATAGATAGAGATAGATAGATAGAGATAGATAGATAGATAGATAGATAGATAGATAGATAGAGAGATAGATAGAGATAGATAGATAGATAGATAGATAGATAGATAGAGAGATAGATAGATAGATAGATAGATAGATAGATAGATAGATAGATAGATAGATAGATAGAGATAGATAGAGAGATAGATAGATAGATAGATAGATAGATAGATAGATAGATAGATAGATAGAGAGATAGATAGAGAGATAGATAGATAGATAGAGAGATAGATAGATAGATAGATAGATAGATAGATAGATAGATAGATAGATAGATAGATAGATAGATAGATAGTTTGTATGTGTCTGCATTAATATTAATGATCTTATTAATGATAGATTTGGTTAGTTTTCTTTGAATAGCAATTGATCTATTTATCTAGATGTCTATTTATTTTTTTTCATGTTAAAAGGTTCCTTTAAACACATGGTGTGTGTATGATGATGATGATGATGATGATGATGATGATGTGTGGGTAAAACTCTAAGAGGAAGTGTAAATCCTAAACTGTGTAATATATAAATCTAGATCTGATTATAAACATTGTGAAGGCGAAAGACCTCACCTGAGTTCCTGGTGGCGAGGGTTTCAGCTGGCTGCGTCTCAAATCACAAAAATAAGATGAAAGAAGTGTGTAGACTGGTGACGAGAAGCAGTCAGGTCATGCTCCAGTCTGGGACAGAGATGTGATGCTCTGTGTGAGTGTGTGTGTGTGTGTGTGTGTGTGAAATAAAACAGATATTTAAACAGAGATTTGGGTGTGCATTAGTCTGTCCTGCTGTAATCCACTCTGCTCTGCTCTGAGGGTAATGAAGTGTGCAGCATAAATGAGCTGGTTGAACTCCCATAATCCCCCTGTAATGCCTCAACACTCACAAAGACTTCCCTCACACACATACACACACACACACACACACACACACACACACACACACACACAGGGAAATGGTTCATCCTGGTAGGAAACTCTCAGGTTTAAAAATCTACATGGAATATTAAAGGGTTCCTCCTCAGGGACACCTGAAGATCCGTACAGGTTCAACAATTCAGAATCTTGAGTTATGCTTTAATATATTTTTGTCCATGAGTATGTATCAAATTATTTTAGTAGTCTATTATCTTCATTAAATAGCTTTTTTCTTGGTTGCACTGCTTCAGCTAGTGTACGATCATGTTAGAGTTTCTATCCAATCAGATTTCAGCGTCCCAGCACGTGTTTCCAGGGTCAAAGGAATCTGCCATAAGGCCTTCAGAATCACCAGTCAGAGCTCACAACCCGCATCTGTAGCAAACTGCACAATCTCACATATATTCATGTGGATTTAAGAGCTGGTTTATTCCACGACTGACTCAGGAGAAGAAACTGATTTGGTTGCAGATACACTTACAAGATTAAATACCACTTTAAAATTCTAGAATATATTTTCTCATATCTTCTCTTATTGTCGTATATTTTATATATTTGGTCTTTTTTTTTTTTTTACCTAATGCGCAGTTTCATTTCACTGCAAGTTTTATTCCGCATATAACTATCTTTGTGACAAATACAAATCTCGAAATTTATATATTAGATCTCTGATTGGCGCATGGTGAGATTGACATAAACCCCAACCAATCATCTTCAAGAAAGCGGGGCTTGTCGTCGATGGGCGTGGCCGTGGTTTTCCGGTTACATTGTCCTCGTGGGCGCGCTTTTGTGTCACGCGCACGCAGCCGCGTTCAGAGAGACAGAGAGCAGTCCGGACGCGATCCTTCTATTTTTTGTTGTTTTTTTTTAAAAGGAAAGATTCGAAGCGGGGGTGAAGTCGGTAAGTTACGAGTCACTGACTAACATAACCCGCAAGTCGGTTTATTTCAAATTACACCGTGATTTTGTTAGCATGTAGCTAACCGGGCGGGTTCTGAGGCCCCGTTTTATATAAGCCTGGCCTGTGACGAGCGCGCGCGCGCGAGGGCCTGCCCGCGCCTCAGAGCCGCATTGTTAAAAAAAAAAACCCGCGGGATTTGGTGTTTGAATAAAAAATGTATCGCAGTAGCAATGCATAATGTAAAAACCGTATGAATTGCATTCAAAGTCCACTATAAAATGAGTGCAGCGCGTGCGTGCATTTGCCCCAAGAAGTCGCGACTCGTTAGCCACCAAGCTAACGTTTAACCCAGGCAGGAAGAACATGGCGGCGTCCCGAACGACGCCATCTTGGTCAATCTGGCACTACATAGGGACCGAGCCCACGGTCGTATTGTTAACAAAGGGAACAGTAGTGGGGATTGTGCTGATTGGGACACGACCGTGCCGTTATGCTAGGTGTTCTGTGTAGCTACTAGCTTAGCAACAGTTCAGTCAACCATAAACGCTCTTCACGTCACAGTGTATTAGCGACGCTAGTCACGTCTGTCCTTAATATATTATTACCGGTAGTTTTATTTTGACACGAATTTTTGGGATGTTTATGATAGTGTTTTGCATCCTTCCAGTAACATTTATTTAATTAGAATTCTCATTAAATTCGAATTAAAGCGATCTGTTATTCCTGAGAGAGATGAAGGTAAGGCGGAAGTGATGCTGCGTGTAGACCGGAAGTAGATGTAGCTGTGATGGTGTAGAGGGGAATTAGTCTGGTGATAAGGGGCAGGTTGTGGGAGACCAGTCGGCGTGAGGTGTTAAAAATACACGCTGAAGCTCTCCTGCCTGATGGCTCTTATGTTCTTTCCACAGGTAAAATCAGAAGCCGGCTCAGCTTTCTCTCTCTCTTCATTTCCTTTGCTTGCTTTTTTTTTTAAATTTCTTCCTTTCTGCTCTCTCTTTTCGTCTTTTTTTTATATTCTGTTCAGCGTGTATTTTTACCACCTTATTTTGTTTTTGGTTGTTTGTTTTTTTTGGTGTCTTCAGATCAGAGTCGGGATCTGTGACGGCTCTTCATGGCAGTCAGAAGGGGACACGTTAGATACTTAAAAGTGAGTAGACTCCGAATCTATTAGGGACACGCTCTGATGACGTGTGTGTTAGAGAGAGAGAGAGAGAGAGACACGTTTTCACGTCACGCCTGTCGACACACTATGGTCATTTACCTCTTGATGTAAAAACAAGACTTGTGGTGAAGAGCTGGCTGACATGATTCATTCTTTACCTGAGAAATTCACCTAGCTAGAGTTACTTAAGCTAGGTAAATGTAATCTTTGAAACGGCTCTTGGTCCACAAATGAATCAGTTACAGATGAGGCAAGTGAAGAGTTTTAACAATCCCACGCAGATTAGGTGCGACTCTGTAAAGAAGCAGCAAATTCCAAACTTTTGTAAGGTGCGTGTGGTCCTTCAGTTCCCTGCCCACAGCTTACACATTAACACTGACGTGGAAGAATATGTCCAAGAAAGAGAAGTTAAAGTCGCTGTCTGCACTATGATTTCTGAATTTGAACGGTTTATTTAAATCATCGTTCATAGGGTTAAAATGTCTGTTTGTATTGATTGCTGTTGCTTTTTAAAGCTTGTCTCATTGACGTCCGGTTTGCCGTTCTGTCTCTCAGGAGGTGTACGACATGTCGAACGGTTACGAGGATCACATGCTGGAGGAGGCGAAGGACGCCAAGACGAATCTGATCGTGAACTATTTGCCGCAGAACATGTCGCAGGAGGAGCTGCGCAGTCTCTTCAGCAGCATCGGCGAGGTGGAGAGCGCTAAGCTCATCCGAGATAAAGTCGCCGGTCCGTATAAATACGTTTATAAATAACAAAATAAAAAAAAATACTCACACAACACCGATAACTCCGGGAAATATGGTACTCTCGTAAGCGATAGACAAACCCTGACGGATTTACGAACTAGTTTTGGTGGCTTTTAGTTCAATTTTGAATTTTCTTTCCTCAAGGTTTGTCGTGATTTTTTTCCCCCATGCAATATGGCTAATTCATTTCTGATATTTTAATAATTTGTTTCTTTCTATTCGTAAGTTTGTTTGTTGGTTTGTTTGTTTTTTTTGTTTGGTTTATTTTGTTTGCTTTTATTCTTTTGTTTTGTGTTGTTTTCTCCAGGCCACAGTTTAGGGTACGGCTTTGTTAACTATGTAAACCCTAGTGATGCAGAAAGAGCAATCAGTACTCTGAATGGCCTGAGGCTACAGTCTAAAACCATCAAGGTAATAATACATCACTACATTTTTTTACATCACGCGTGGCCTTTTTTTTTGTTTTTTTACAAGTTACTTTATCTGGTTTTATTACTTTTAATTCTTTTCAAGCGGCAAGTTTGGTTTGTTTACTTTTGACTCAGTAACACTCCACGTAAAGGCCTGGGTTATACTTGACGCATGACCCTTTCCCCTTCACACACACACACACTACTATATGTACTGTAATATACCGAGCACACCGCAAGTAAAAGCAAGTATATTCCAGGCTTGAGAGATGGATGTTAACTTTTGTTGCTCTTCAAAAACTGTTACCCATCACAGGTTTGCAATCATTAAGGCTTAGTTATTACAAATTAGATTGATTATGAAGAGCTCGATGTGGGTGCAGTGCTTTTAGAATTTATAATTTATCTGTACGCTGCATAAATTAACATTATAACCAGATGAATTTAACCAATTGAACTTCTACGAGGTTCAGAAAGAGTTCTCAGTTTAATAGCATGCACATCTAGTTCATTTTTGTATATAAATAAAAACCTTTGTTTTACTTTGGACTGAGGCACTGCAGTGTTGTCGTCTGATTGGTTAGTGAAGAGCCATGTGACTAACGCAGCCTTCTGGATGGGGCGGATCTTAAACGTCACGCTTCACTGTTGTGTTAATTGTGTCTGAGATGATTAACACGGGTGTGTTTATTTTTTTGTGTATCAGATTTGAATTGTTGTGAAAGTGTTTGTGCTGCGTGTTTATCTGCCGCAGGTGTCGTACGCACGGCCGAGCTCAGACTCCATCAAAGACGCCAATCTGTACATCAGTGGCCTTCCTAAGACCATGACGCAGAAAGACGTGGAGGACATGTTCACACGCTACGGGCGGATCATCAACTCGCGCGTGCTCGTCGATCAGACTTCAGGTGAGCCGTGAACCCTCGCTTATCTACACACGCCTACAGCCAATGCCTAGCGGTTCGTTACGATCGTTCCTCTTCCTGTCAGGTCTTTCCCGCGGCGTTGCGTTCATACGCTTTGACAAGCGCTCAGAGGCAGAGGATGCCATTAAAGAGCTGAACGGACAGAAGCCTCCGGCCGCTGCCGAGCCCATCACCGTGAAGTTTGCCGCCAATCCCAATCAGATAAAAAATGCACAGATCATCCCCCAGGTCTATCACACGCAGTCACGTCGCTTCGGAGGACCCGTACACCACCAGGCACAGAGATTCAGGTATTTACTCAGTCACACCCACAAAGAGCGGTGTCATCTGATTGGCTGAGAGGGTACAGCATGGGAAACCATTTTCTCACAAATGGTTTAAATTTTTATCGATTTTAACCAATCAGGAAACATTGCTACTGCTTTTAGCCAATCAGAATTCATCCGTTAGCTTGACGATTTGGGAACATTTTTGTGACTATCAGTATAAATAATTGTGTGTGTTCAGGTTCTCTCCGATGGGTGTAGACCACATGGGCGGTCTGTCAGGGGCGAACATGGGCGGGAGTGCGCAGGCCGGGTGGTGCATCTTCATCTACAACCTGGGTCCTGATGCGGACGAGGGAATCCTGTGGCAGATGTTCGGCCCGTTCGGCGCCGTCACCAACGTCAAAGTGATCCGAGACTTCAACACCAACAAGTGCAAAGGTTTCGGCTTCGTCACCATGACCAACTACGAGGAGGCGGCTGTGGCCATCGCCAGCCTCAACGGCTACAGACTGGGGGACAAGATCCTGCAGGTGTCCTTCAAAACCAGCAAGACACACAAGTAGAGGACATTGTTTAGAAAGCCGCTGTTTTATAGTTTCATCTGCTTCTAACACACACACACACACACACACACACAGTCACTACGTCACTGCACTCATAAGCTGTAAAGTCAGTCACTTTAATATCGTGATGTATTGTTTAACTGGTTATCGCCACATGCTCTGTGTGTTAGTTCACGTTACACCACATCCGCTCTTTACTGCATCATCTGCTATTTTTTTTTTTTTTTTAGTAGTAAAATGTTACTTGGCTTAGCCTTGGTAGGATTTTCGTTCTTTTTTCTGCAAGTCACGTAAACAAGTCGTTTAACGCCCCGCCACTGACGTTTCACGTTTTCTCTTTTCCATGTTCCAACTTCAAGTTGCTAGCGAGATTTCCTTAAGGTACATGATGGAATTTTTTTTATAAATGTATAGTATTAACCAGTTTATATGCTTGATTAAGTATTGTTCGCCTCCTATACATGTACACACACACACACACACACACACACACACAGGCTGTAGCGTTCTGTCGATCAGATACAACATTCTAGTCTCTGTATCAGATCTGCAACTGGTCTGTTCCTGATGAACATGTTAATGAAGCTGTGTGTGTGTGTGTGTGTGTACTCTACTTGGCGTCCTCTGCTGCCTGTGTGTGGGACTGCATTTAAAAACTTTGGTGGAGAAAGGGGCGTGGTCTGACTACATGTGGGCGGGGTTGATGTTAAAAATAGGAAATGCAAATCTTTAATACTGAGGTGTATTGACTAACATGAACATCTCACACAGGTTCTCCCTTAAATTAAATCATTCTGTGGGACTGAACGGCTGATTATTATGGGATGCTCCAGATCAGATTCTTTCTTGATGTCACTGATTTTCAACAATTTATGCCTTATTCTATGTTTAAACATTTTTAAGCATTAGTTAATGAAAGCGACTCTCAAAAAGAAAGAGAGCGAATAAGTGAAAGAAGGACCAAAGGTGAGAAAAAAATCCCCCCCCAAAAAAAGTAACACAAAGTAGTTCCCCTCTGATTTCAGCTTCTTTAGAGGTCACATCCTCCCTCCTACGTTTTGTTTATTTGCTGTTTTGTGACTTCAGTTGTTTTGTTTTGTTTTGTTTTTTGTCAGTACTATTATAAAAAACGGCCTTTTGATCATTTTTTTTGTTTGTCTTTTGACATTGTTTTGATAATTCTGATCATTAAATTTTATTTTGATTTGCCGAGCATTTTGATTTGTTTCATTTCTTTCTTTTGTTTGCTTTATTTTCTAGGTGGTATTAGACAGCTTTTATTTTTGCCAGATAAGTTGTTAAATTCATGTATTTTCTTTTCTTAATTTTTAGCATGACCTGAATAAGGATTAGATTTTGATGCAGCAGGACCGAGACGCTAAAATCCTGCTCTTTTGTAAATATGTATTTAATGATGGATTTTACTTTATGCCAGCGGTTTAGTGTTGAATCTTTAGTAGTGCACCGTGTCAAATATCAGGAAGTGATCCAGACACGTCTGCTCTTTGATGAAACATCTAGCAGATGAGTGCTTATGTTTCTACTTCCTCAAGGGAACTTCAGGAGGCTGCTTAAGTAATGAACCATGTGGTGAAGTGTCTGTTCAGAAGGTGGCACGTGTGTCTGCGTGTTATTCTCTTGGCCGTGTATGTGTGAGTTTTATGAAGACTAACGGTACTGTGATGGCAGTAATGATGTATAAAACAAGTTGTTTGAAGGAGGATCATTTCTACGATCGTTTCCTGATTTCTCAACCACTGATTGGTTGATGTCATAAAGTCGTGGTGTATATAACGTTATTACAGTACTGTAGCTACAGCTAGATGTACAGACTTCGCCGGGTTCTGTGTCACCATGGCAACCACACTCAACTACTGTTGCCATAGTTGTGTTTATACATTCTGTATCAGTCTCTTTTTTTCAGTCCTCTGTTTTCAAACCTTTCTTCATTACCTCTGTTTGTCCCTCTGTCTCGCAGTCTTCTCTCTCTCTCTCTCTCTCGCGCACACACACACACACACACACCCACACAGACAGTTTCAGTTTATACGAAACACTGTGTGCGTGTGTGTGAGAGAAGGAGCTGTTAAAGTAACGTGTACTTGTCCTGACCCTGTCCTGAGGTGATGTGCAGTGTTCCCTCACCTACACGTGTGTGTGATATTTATTGTGTTCACAAAAGACATTTTGTCCTGTTTTTTTATCGCCGTTCTTAGATTTACAGTCCGACTGTAACGTGGTGTTCATTTCAAATAAAATACCAAGCAAAAGGAAATGGTCTTGTTTGTGATCCACACACACACACACACACACACACACGTCACGTGTCGTACTGCCTGGACACACCTGTATCTCCTGAGAGTCTGCAGTGTGAGGATGAAATGAAGCTGTAGAGGAGGAAACTGGAGTTCAGAGGAGTGAAATGGAACAGGTTACTTTGATGTCAAAACTTGGAACAGTTGCGAAATGAAAAGAGATAAAGTAGAAAAGATGAATAATTGAAGAGAGATTTATGACGTTATTAATAATAAAAAATCTCAGTGACGCTCTTTCAATAATTAATCATTAACCCCAGTCGGTTAAAAGGCAATACGCGTGACGTGGCAGGAATCCCGCTCTCTGATTGGCTGTCAAGGTCCTGAAACTGCCACTGCGTCACGTGCACCTGTAGCGGAACTTTGTGTGTGTGTGTGTGTGTGTGTGTGTGTGTGTGTGAGAGAGAGTGAGTGTGTGTGTGAGAGAGAGTGTGAGTGTGAGAGAGGGGGAGGGACTGTGGTGTGTGTGTGTGTGTGTGTGTGTGTTGGAGGAGCGACACGGTGAGTTTAAGCCTCACAGTCACACCGTTTCTGCGCGCGACTCCGCCGTCATGTGGGCCGCAGTAACTCAGAGATCTGAAGCGCTTCTGAAGGAGAAGAACCTGCTGACCGACTGTTTAAACGAACTGGAGAAACGCACCGGTGTTCACAAACACTACATCGCCTCAGGTACCGACCCACATAACGGACACACACACACACACACACACACACACTACATGTGCAGTACCAGTGAAAAGTTTCACCACACACCTGCTACTTGATTGTTTTTTTTTTTATTATTATTCTTTTCTTCATTGTACATTAATAGTTAAGAGTCCGACCTATAAAAGAACAACATCTGGAATTCTGTAGTAAACAAAACCGTGTTCCAGAACCCAGAATATCTTTTATCTTTTAGATCATCTAAAGTGTCTCCAGGTAGATTTGAGTGCAGCTCAGCAAACTCACTGTATTCTCTCATCTGATCACGAGGTCTTCACCTGGAATGGGTTTCAGGTCACGTGTGTGTTTTATCAGAAGTTCATTTGGGACATTTCTTGTCTTCTCTTATGTGCTTTAGAGCATCAGTTGTCTTGTGCAGAGGAAAGTGTGAGTACAGCGTCAGTAGTCCAATAAGTGCTGCTCCTACAGTACAAATCATCTACTGTACAAATCCACATGATGGCAAGAAACATCAGTTAAGGAAAGAGAAAAGATCCATCATTACTTACAGAAATAAAGATCAGTCAATCTGAAACATCTGAAGAACTTGAAATGTATCCCCAAGTGAAATCTCCCAAACCGTCCAATGCTATGAGAACTGTCCCAGGAAAGGAAGACCAAGAGCTACCTCTGCTGCACAGGATTAGTTTATTAAAACTACCAGCCTCAAAAACTGACAATTTACATAAATGCCTTCTGGAGTTTAAGTGGCAGATACACATTATAACATCTACTGTTCAAAGCTGCCTGTGTGAGTCACACCTTCAGGTTCAAATTACAGCAAAGAAACTATTCATGCGAAAGAACAACGAACATAAGAAACACAAGGACATTAGATCAGTGGAAAATTGTCCTCTAGTCTGATGAGTCCAAATTTGATATTTTTGGTTCTAAGCACCGTGTCTGTTAGATGTACAGAAGGTGAACAGACGATTCCTGAACGTGTGGTTCTCACTGTAAAGCATGGAGGAGGAGGAGATGTGAAGGTGTGAAGATGTTTTGCTGGTGACATTGTTGGTGATTTAGTCAAGATTGAGGACACAATTCACCAGCATGGTGACCACAGCATTCCGCAGTCACATGCCGTCTCATCTGGTTTACACTGGGGACCGTGATTTGTTTTCCAGCAAGACAATGACCCCAAACACCTCTAGATTCTGTAAGAGCTATTTGTTCCAGAAGGAGAGTGATGGCAATCACCTCATGTTAATCTAGGTGAGATGGTTTGGGAAGAGTGGAACAGAGAGTGAAGAAAAAGCAGCCAACCAGCACTCAACACCTCTAGGAACTCCTCAAGATTGTTGGAAACCCTGAAGTCCTCCTGAAGCTGAGGTCTGAGAGCAGGAGTTTGCAGAGCTGCACTGAAGCTACATGGAGCAGCTTTGGACAATTGAAAATGTGGAACATATATTCTGGGTTCTTGAACACGTTTTTGTTTACTACAGAATTCCAGACGTGTTCTTTCACAGTAACAGTACACGTGAATGAGAAAGCGTAAAGGAAGTCCAAACTCTGAGTTACAGTGTTTTCTCAGGCTGTTACAAAGTGCTGACACTGGAGACTCCTTCCACACATGGTACATAGTCTACAGGAAACCTGACCTCATCAGCGATCACCCCTGTTTATAATCCGCTCATTATCAGCACAGCGTGCCCTCTGTACACCGCTCTGTCAACAGTGATCGGTTACCATGGAAACCATATACACCCCTGTCTGAGCTGCTGTTCTGGAGAATTAATCACCGCCTTGTGAGCGAAGGTCGGCAACGAGACTGCTGATGTCATCAAACGGGGCCAGCTTTAATAAACATGTAGATGTAGTATGTCGAAATTCTGCGTGTGTTTGTGTGTGTGTGTGTGTGTGTGTGTGTGTGTGTGTGTGTGTGTGTGTGTGTTTGTGTGTGTGTGTGGGAGTTATGGACACGTCCTCATCTCTGTCCTCTCACTGGTTTAGGTTTCTCATGTCTCAGCTGCTCTTCAGGTTATTATTAACATCATCCTTAAGTGTCTGACCTGCTCAAGGGCTGCTGTGTGTGTGCGTGTGCGCGTGTGCGTGTAACTTGCTGTGCGTTTGGCCGGAATAAAACAAATGAGTTGACCACGATGAGCAGCGGTTTAACTAATGACTAGCCGTAGAGTCTGGCAGTGCGTTGCCATAGAAACGCATCTACACCATAAAGAAGGAAGTACACCACCACCACCACCACCACAGCGGTCCAGCGTGATCTCAGAAACCTGTCTCGTGTGCTGAGAAAACACCACAGCAAAGAGGAAGGGAACTGCTGAAGTGCTGCTGGTCCTCATTTCCCTACACAAATAACCACACACACACACACACACACACACACACACACACACACTATTGCCAGTCCTGTTTGGTCTCTTTTTGTGCTGCCGTATGTGCAGATTAAACTCTTAGTGGTTAACACACACACACACACACACACACACACACACACACACACACACACACACACACACTGTTCCGTCTGTATGTAACATAGGAATCTCTCACACTGCTGACATGGAAACTCAGCTCTGTGGATCCAGAATGCTGACTGTTTTTTGGGTCATGTTCTTCACTTTGTGTGTGTGTGTGTGTGTGTGTGTGTGTGTGTGTGATTTGGTCATATTTTGGTCCTTTCTCTCTCCTCTCTGTGGAGCTCTTCATGCTCTGGAGATCCTGCCTAATGCATCCTCCTGTAGATGGTTTCTCGTAGTAGTAACCATGACGATGGATTTGTCTCCATCAGTGATCAACTAATGGAACAATGATGAATGAAGATCTACTGATAAGGATGAGGTTCCTCCTGAAGATTTTCCCTCAGCTCCCTCACCTCAGGGAGAAACCCATATGTTCACCATGTTCAGGGGTGGGTGTGGTCCGGCTGTAGTGTGTGTGTGTTTGAGTAGGTGTGTGTAGGTCATGTTTGCTCTGCATATGTGTGTGTTTTAGTTTACAGTGTGTTTGTGTTTTTATGAATTTACTCGTGTGTGTGTGTGTGTGTGTGTGTGTGTGTGTAGGTACACTGTGCATCACCGTGTTGTACCTGTTATTCGGTTACGGTGCGTCTCTCCTTTGCAACCTGATTGGATTTGTCTACCCGGCCTACGCTTCGTACGTATCTCACACACACACACACACACACACACACACACACACACACACACACACACACCATGTGTGTGTACATGTTTACATGATTTCAGGAACAGGATTGAGAAACCCCGAGTGCTTTGTTTATTTTTATCTGATTAACCCTTGACCCTGTGTGTGTGTGTGTGTGTGTGTGTGTGTGTGTGTGTGTGTGTGTGTGTGTGTGCAGTGTGAAAGCGATTGAGAGCAGGAATAAAGAGGATGACACACAGTGGCTGACGTACTGGGTGGTGTACGGTCTCTTCAGCGTGGCTGAGTTTTTTTCTGACATTTTCCTCTTCTGGTTTCCCTTTTATTATGCTGGAAAGGTGAACACACACACACACACACACACACACACACACACACACACACACACACACGTGTGCTCGGTAATATGACAAACACAAAATATTTAACACACTGAGAGATGTGTGTGTGTGTGTGTGTGTGTGTAGTGTGTGTTCCTCTTATGGTGCATGGCCCCTTTGTCCTGGAACGGTTCTCAGCTGATCTACACTCGGGTGGTTCGTCCGTTCTTCCTGCAGCACGAGGCGGCGTTCGACAGCGTGGTGAAGGACCTGAGTGGGAAAGCCAAGAGTGCAGCACATTCTGCTGCTAAAGAGGGTATATACACACACACACACACACACACACACACCATCAAGTACATCTGCTCCATTAGCAACATCCACTTTCTGAGCAGAACATCTACGACCACTACATCTTGCTGTTCTCGGTTAGAGAGTTCCTCTGAAGAACCAGGAGCTCAGAGTCCATCATTAACACTGAAGGTCAAAGGACAAAAAGTTCAGAATTTGTCAAGATTTTATTATTAATGTTAAAAACCTTTTGGGGTAAAAGTTTTAAAGTGTTAAAGGTTTGAAAAAATATTCACTTGGTTGCTATGGAGTTGCTATGGAGTTCTTTCTCAGTTGATTACAATATTTTTCCAGGTGGTTGCTATGGTATATTAGGTGGTTGCTATGGTATTTCAGGTGGTTGCTATGGTATTCCAGGTGGTTGCTATGGTATTTCAGGTGGTTGCTATGACTGATCTTCTGTGCATGAATGAAAAATAGACACTGTAATTATAATTATTATTGCATGTTTATTTGCAGTAAGCAGGAATGTGGGACGTCTTGAACACGTCCACATGTGAAACCTTTTATTGTTTATGTCTGTGCTTCAGGTTTTACTCTGCTGTCCAGCGATAAGGACAAATGAAGAAAAGCACATTAACATTCACCACAGTGCCTTTAATCAGTCCACTACATTTCATCATCTTCATCCTCCTCCTCATCCTCATGCCCAGTGATGGAGCTCCAGCTGTATCATTACCACTGTTACTCATGTGAACTCATAACATCAGTGTGTTTCTGTTCCTCAGTTTTAATACATTGCATAATAATAAACTTCAACTAAATCTGCTGTGTGCTCATACGTCTTTCACAAACAAACAAACAAACAAACAAACAAACAAACACTTGTCTGGATTAAACAATGACACACACACACACACACACACACACAATATTACACACCACTCCTGATCATCATCACAACAATAAATCTTTATCTGATCTTTAACACTTCATTTTGTATCTGATATTTAAATGTTTAATGTTTAATATTAAGCACATTTTATTTATGTATTTATTGTTTTTAGATTTTTATTTAAAAGTGAAATGTGGTGTTTGTATCCCAGTCCACAGTGCAGTCACTCTGTCTATAACACATTATAATCACTAAATACACACTTCATTTACTTTCTTTTATAATGAGTTTAATTAGATATACATTCATTAGAGAAATAATCGATTGTGTAATTGTAGTGTTGTGTGTCGTATCTGAGTATTGAGTATGTTGAGTATTTAATGACGTGGTGGAGATCAGGGGTGTTTGGTAAACAGGTGCATTAGGAAAGTCTTTAGGAAAGTTTATGATTCGAAGGAATATAAAGAATATTTTGTGTAAATCTGTTTCCTCTCAAGGTTTCTCTCATGACATCTCAGGGAGGTTTTCTCTCCTCAGTCACCACTGATTCCTCATTAGAAATAAACTCATCAATTATAAAGAACCAACAAATATTATACAACATTTCACACACACACACACACACACACACACACATATCTATATATATATATAGACCATGCTTCATAATTTTTCTTGTGATCACAAAAAAGAAAAAAATATTATAATGCATGGTCTTAAGTAACAATACAATGAGTCAGGATTAAAGAGAGAAGGAGAGGGAGAGAGAGAAAGAGTGAGAGTGAGAGAACACCCTATTATAAAGATTCACTTTATCGCGATGAGCAGCACTGCGCATGCGCCACCGAGTCCCGTCAGCACGCACGCCTGAACGTGAACGCGCATGCGCCGTGTGAATCAGGGGGCGGGGCCATAGATCGGGGAGTGATAGACAGAAGTGGGATTCGGGTGGACACAGCGCTGCGGCTAACAGCTAACAGCTAATCTAATCCTTTAAACACACACACACACACACACACACCGGACACACAGGTGAGTGTTTATCACCGTGGGGTTGTGTGTAAGATCGGTGTATCACTGTGTGTTGTCTAGGCGGCGGTGTGTGTCGGGTTTTTTCTTCTCCTCAGTAGCGTCACGAATCCACACAGGATCCATTATTTCACACACACACACACACACACACACACACACACACACACATTTATTATACTAGTATTAATGACATCAGAGCTGAATTGTCAAGGCACTTCTCTCTCTCTCTCTCTCTCTCTGTGTGTGTGTGTGTGTGTGTGTGTGTGTGTGTGTGTGTTTCCGTTAGCGGTGGTGTTAACGGGCTGCACTCGCCTCCTGTCATTGTGTTTATTCTGTTCAGCTGCGAGGAGAAAAAACACTGTTTATTATTTATTAAAACACACACACACACACACACACACACACGATGCGGGATCATGTCCGACATTTTGTCCTAAACATCCACAGTGTTTCTCCATTAGTGTAAAACAAAACGGGCCTTTAACATCCCCGAGTACACACATACACACACACACACACACACACACACACACACACACACAAACACACACACACAAAATATGTCAAATGTAAAAATGAAAGATGTCAATCATTATTTATTTACATTAGAAAACTTCAGGAGGTTTTTTACACTAAAAAATAAAAATAAAAGTTTAAATATCTACAGAAATCCAACTTTGATTTCATTCAAGATTTTTAAAATGTTAGTCCAGAATCAAAAGATTTCTCACTATAAATATAGAGATTATTATATAAATATAAATATAGTGAGTCATCTATCACTGCACGTAACGAAGTGCCCCGCCCACAAACACTCTTATTGGACATCAGAACACTTTTCTCTCTCCTCATTAGCATTTACTCCGCCCCCAGGCCTTCCTCAGGTCTCAGCACATTCACTACACAACACTGACCTGGTCATAACCATCTAGTTACTATCACTCCACTATCACAGAGAGAGATGGAGGGAGAAAGAGGGTGGGAATAGAAAGAGAAGAAGAACATTAGAGAGAGAAGTTTAAACACATTGTTCTCACACTGGTGTGTGTTTGTGTTTTTTTCAGAAACCGCCTGAAGATTTTGAACTGAAGATCAGATCCATCAGAGGTGATCTTTAGAGCCCGTGTGGAGAACCTGAGTGAGACTTCACCTCGGCTTTCAGCAGTGAGTGATGCAGGAACCCTTTCCAATGGGAAACGTCTTTATGAAACCATTATGGAGAAGTTACCACCCCCTGGGGGCGGAGCTTATTCTACAGTAGCAACAATCAGCAGCTCAAAAGTTGTAACCTTGTGTGTGTGTGTGTGTGTGTGTGTGTGTGTTTAGATTTCTCTCAGTGGTGTGATAACCGATGGCCCAGAATGTCTACAACTAATAACATAGCACAGGCCAGGAAACTGGTGGAGCAGCTGAGGATCGAGGCAGGGATCGAGCGCATCAAGGTACACACACATCAGAAACACACACATGTACACACACATACACACTTACACACACTCACACGTACACGCACACACACATACATACACAAACGCATGCACAAACACATACATACACACATACATATATATATATATATATATATATATACACGCACATACGCACACATTCACAAACACACACAAACATACATATATATATATACACACAAATACGCACACACAAATCTCGGGTGAAGGTTCTGGAAAGATCAATGCGAACCTTTGAATATAAGGGTTCTAGAATGATAATATGGAAGAACCTAAGACATTTAGGTTCTAGAATATTTTCTGAATGCTGGCAGGGTTCCAGAATGATCATCACAAATCCCAATTTAAAGTTCTAGAGTCCTAACTAAGTTCAAGAAAGCAAGAAAGAATATTTTTAGAATCCCCCGATAAATGTAGGGACTGTCAGGGTTCTAGAGTGATCACCACAAAAACAAAAAAGCAAGAAAAAGAAACATTGAGTGATCATTTCTGGTACCACACAGGTTCTTGAAAAGGCAGAGTTCTGAAGTCTGGTAAATTGAAGAAGGTCTGGTTGGTTGGTTAGCTGGGATTAGCTAGGACTGGACCGGTTGTCATGGTTACAGTCTCTCTCTCTCTCTCTCTCTCTCTCTCTCAGGTGTCGAAGGCGGCTGCAGATCTGATGAGTTACTGTGAGCAGCATGCACGCAGTGATGCCCTCCTGGTGGGCGTGCCCACATCTGAAAACCCCTTTAAAGATAAAAAACCCTGCATCCTTCTATAGCCTCTCCCTCTCTCTCTCTCTTTCATCCATATATCAGTCGTTCTCTTTATCTGTCTGTCCCTCCTTTTTATTCCTTCCTTCCTTTCGCTACACTACCTAAAATAACGCAGTGAAGAGGGATGAAGGACGTGTGAGATCAGCATCCACACGCCCTGTTCCCGTCTGCTACGCCGCGCGCCTTCACTTCCACAGAGCACCGCAGCAGAGTGGGTAGGGAGTAGGGTACAGGTGTGGTTTAGGACACAGCCAGGCCCACGGGTTCTCTGTTTTTTCTACTCATTTTATCGTTAGCGTTCCTGCGTGGCCTCGCACACGTCCGAGTCCGAGTGAAACCTCTCAGCATGTGGAGAACCGCAGTGAGGGTTCTGCAGTCCTGAGGTATCGGTTCTAACCTACCTCACCTTCAGTTCTCTAACTCCAGGAAAAAGTCCATCTGGAGCGTGGATCGTAAAGTCCACGCAGAACCCATGAGCTCCATGTAGAAACTTTGTTTAGAACAGTGTGTGTGTGTGTGTGTGTGTGATACTCTTTAACGCTAGCTGTGTGTTGCGCATTTCTTTCTGCTGTACAGGTTCTCCTGTGTGTTCTCTCTTCCTGTAATCTTTAGTTCCTGCCCTGTTCCTCCTTACTTACTTCTCCATACCTTTGTGTTCCAGGTTCCACTCATTACTCAGCGTAAGAGTGTGTGTGTGTTCCGTCTGACTGTTTGTATTCAGATGATGTGTTTGAGCAGGCTCTAGAATTCCAGGTGGGTGGGGGGTTCTTGAATCTCCATTGGTGTTATACATCCTACGTTCTTCTCCACAGAGGATGCAGGCCCTTCTGTTTAAAGGTTCTAGAACTGGAAGGTAACATGCATGTTCCCAGGGTGCACCTGTTCCTGAAACCTCAGGAATTCCATGTGGACGTCTCCATATGTCTTGAATGTTCTAGACTCCTCAAATGAAGAATCCTCAGAGATTCTAGAATTTGAAATGGATAGCAGTAAGGGTTCTAGGATCATCAGGCCAAAACATTACAAATCACTAGTGCGGAGGTTCTGAGGTTTGCTAGGAAATTTAGTGAAGTGGCTGTCAGGAATCTAGAACCACAAGCTCAGGAGATGTTTAGATGCAGATGCCCAGCCAGGATGTTCTTGAATACTCTAAACTGTGGAGGTTCTAGAAGTGTGAAGAGTTCAGTTCACTTAAGGAAGGTTCTAGATTACTGAGTGCAGTAGAAGGACTGTAGATTATGAAGGTTCTAACTAGTGTGAAGGTTCTGGATTGAAGTTCTGGATTTTTCCCCTAAAGTTCTGCTTGACAATATGTACGTGTGTGTGTGTGTTCCAGCCTTCAGGCCGTGTCCTAAACCCCCACACTTCTGTAGTGAACAGTCCTAACGCTGCTCCTGCACACTTCCTGCGGCTGTGTCCCAAACCAGCACACTCCCATAGTCAGTGCACTATACCATCATTAGCAAGTGGTGCTAGCTAACACATTTATGAGCCATAGCAAGGGTTTCCATGACAACCAGCCATAGTAAAGTGGTTTGGGACACAGCCTGTAGATAACGGGGGTGGGAAGGCTTGAGTAATTAGGGCTTCGTTCCAGTTTTGTTTCCACCTGCCACACCCTTCCCTACAGGTGGTGTCGGGAGTGCAGCAAAGCATCCTGGGTAACTGGGGCTCCTGTGGTGATGTACTGAGGGAAGTGTTGAATTGGAACAGGGCCCGTGGGATTGATTCATAGATTCATTAGAACAGCAGCTTGTGTGTGTGTGTGTGTGTGTGTGTGTGTGTGAGATTAATCCAACCCGTTTAACAAAATGGGGGTTCATGCAGGAAAAAAACTTCAAGTGCCAAATTCAGTGAATTATTATTTTTAGGACCAACCTGATATTTGGGACTGTATGAGTGTGTGTGTGTGTGTGTGTGTGCGCGCGCGCGCCAATGTGTTTATTATACATGACGATATTTTGTACACATGTTGTTTATAAGAGAAACCTGCAGTGTTCCAGACAGACGTGGGAGGGTCTCTATGTAGGGAACATGAAGGTTCAGACCTCTGATGTCACTTCCTGTGGCTGGAGCACACGTCACTTAAATGTTTTGCACCACTTCCTTTTAAGTTTAATGTTCTTGTATTTCCACATCTAAAACTCTGAGTTTGGATATAAAAGTGAGTGTGGGAAAGTAATGGCACCCTCATCACAAATGTCAGAGCAGTGAAGGAACTTCCTGGATTTTATCTCCAGGTAGAGATTAACGGAGCTCAGCCAATCAACCAGGGAACAAAATCCAGAGATCAGACTTGAGGGTGAAATCATGCATCCTGGTTTCTAGACAATTTGAAGGAATGTGTTCACTAGTCTTAAATAAATAAATGTGCCAAGTCCTGTGTGTGTGTGTGTGTGTGTGTGTGTGAGTGAAGAGAGAGCCACCTCCATCCGTCACTCTGTGTTCTCCCTCCGTCCATCCTTTCTGCCTTGATTATGAAGATATCTCTATTTTTTGTAACTGTTTCTCTCAGTGCCATTACTCATGTTTTCTTGCACACTGTTAATATTTTATGGATTAAAAAAAAGGTTGCTGTTTGAAATCGAGAAGAATAAAAAAAGAATATTGGAGAAGTAGAAATGAAATAAAGATGAATTGTCACTGGGTGCTGCTCGGCTCCTCACTTTATTGCATTTTGGGGTGTAGCAGTGATGTCATAGTGATGTCATTAGTCGTGCATTTGAGTGTGTGATTAAGAATGTATTATTTAATGTTTACTTGACAATGCAGCAGCTCATCCACAAGGAGGCGCCATGTCACACTGATCCTGAACAAACATACACACACTGGAATGTCACTTCAGCACAACTAGCTTTCAGACTACAGTGCAGTCTTGCGAGTGTGTGTGTGTGCGTGTGACTCAGGTGTCTGTGTCGGTGGAGTCCGAGACGTCACTCAGGTGAGTTTGCTTCTTGCGGATGTTCCAGTGTAAACACTCTGCTAAACTTTCGAACCAGTCGTACACCAGGCCGTGACAGCACAGAGACGGAACGGGGTAACACGACGTAGTGATCCTAATGCTACACACACACACACACACACACACACACTGTGGTATCACGCAGTAAAATGACTTCCTGTTTATTTCTGCAGTAGTGTGTGATTTGGGACAGATCTCATTAGTGTCTCACCTGTCCCCATGTTGGATTTCCTGTCTCTTCCTGCCATCAAAAGAAACCCACGCCGTGTTCCGAGCTTCTGGAGAGAGAGTGATCTGAGAGAGAGAGAGAGAGAGAGAGAGAGCTTTATCTAAATAAGCCAAAAAATCCTCAACCTGTCTCCCCCCCGCATCCTCCCCTTCCGTCTCTCTCACCCCCTCCTCCGTCTCACCATAAGCTCGACCCCCGCTGGCACTACGATGGGTCTGAAGGAGAGGGAGTGAGGGCAGATTGGTGTGACCATGATGGCAGGGACGTTGGGGTGGATCATGGAGGCTCCTGCTGCCGCTGCGTACGCCGTGCTTCCTGTGGGCGTCGACACGATGACACCTGCACACACACGGGGTGGGGTCAGGGTGTACAGAGGGTGGGGTCAGGGTGTATAAAGGGCAGGGAAAATCATTTATACCAGAAAGGAGGGTACATGGGCGTGTACCAAACCACACATCCTGCTCACTACAGTGACATCTTGCACTCACACTCACCGTCTCCCTGGACAGAGGTGATGAGACGTCCATCAAGGTACAGATCTACATTAGACAGGTAAGACGAGGGACCTCTGTCCACCACTACCTCATTCAGGACCTGCGCACACACACTGGGGTGTAATTAATGCTGGGTGGATGGGGGGTACTTTGGATAAGAGGTTGTATGTGTGTGTGTGTGTGTGTGTGTGTGTGTGTGTGTGTGTGAGACCTGTAGCTGCAGTGTGACTTGGTTGTGTGTGTGTGTAACACTGCTGCTCTCTGGGTCTCTATGAAGTGATCCTTTGAGCACCTTGACCTTCAGACGACTGCGCAACACCACGGCAGCATTACCTGGGTAACACACACACACACAGGTAAGTGGAGTGAACCACTCGTGTAAATCACATGACTGAATTTACTGAAATGTAACAACATTCTACACCCCCATTCAACACACACTTGTTACACACCTGCAAACACTTTGTCCACTTCAGTCTTGTACGACTCGAACTTGAACGGTGTGAGGAAGCCGAGCGAGCCCAGGTGGAAGGCCATGACAGGGGGAACGCTGCCCTGCACGCACACACACACACACAGAGCATTAATACCACTAACACAATACACAAGTAAACACCAGTAGGACATTGTATAGCCAAGTCCATGATGATGGTTTCTGACCTGGAAGAGCGATGATGCGTATAGCAGTGTACCGTCTCCTCCCAGACACACTATTAGATCGATACAATCGGAGATGTCGTCAAACCCTAGGTTTTGACAACACAAACACACACACACACACACACACACACACACTGTAGTATAGTGGTAGAGTGTGGTATAGTGTGGCAGAGTGCAGTGTAGTATAGTATAGTGTAGTGTAGTAGTATAGTGTGTAGTGTAGTAGTAGTATAGTGTGGCAGAGTGCAGTGTAGTATAGTGTGGTATAGTGTGGCAGAGTGTAGTGTAGCATAGTGTGGTAGAGTGCAGTGCAGTATAGTGTGGTGTAGTATAGTGTAGTATAGTATAGTGTAGTATAGTATAGTGTAGTATAGTATAGTGTAGTATAGTATAGTGTAGTATGGTATAGTGTGGTAGAGTGTAGTGTAGTGTAGTATAGTGTAGTATAGTGTAGTGTAGTATAGTGTAGTATAGTATAGTGTGTAGTGTAGTATAGTGTAGTATAGTGTGGTAGAGTGTAGTATAGTATAGTGTGGTAGTATAGTGTGGTAGGTGTAGTGTAGTATGGTATAGTGTGGTGTGGTATAGTGTGGTGTGGTGTAGTATGGTATGGTGTGGTATAGTATAGTGTAGTATGGTATAGTGTGGTAGAGTGTAGTGTGGCAGAGTGTAGTGTAGCAGTGTGGTAGAGTGTGGTATAGTGTATAGTGTGGTAGGTGTGGTGTGGTATAGTATAGTGTGTAGTGTAGTGTAGTATAGTATGGTGTGGTAGAGTGTAGTGTGGTATAGTGTGGTATAGTATAGTGTGGTAGAGTGTGGTGTAGTATAGTATGGTGTGGTAGGTGTAGTGTAGTATAGTAGTGTGGTGAGTGTAGTATAGTGTGGTAGAGTGTGGTGTGGTATAGTGTAGTGTAGTATAGTGTGTAGTGTGGTAGAGTGTAGTATAGTATAGTGTGTAGAGTGTAGTGTAGTATGGTATAGTGTGGTGTGGTAGAGTGTAGTGTGGTATAGTGTAGAGTGTGGTGTAGTATAGTGTGGTAGAGTGTAGTGGTATAGTGTGGTATAGTGTGGTGTGGTGTAGTGTAGTATAGTGTAGTATAGTGTGGTGGGGTGTAGTGTAGTGTGGTAGTATAGTGTGGTATGGTGTGGTGGTGTAGTATAGTATAGTGTGGTAGAGTGTAGTGTAGTATAGTGTGGTAGAGTGTAGTGTAGTATAGTATAGTGTGGTAGAGTGTAGTGTAGTATAGTGTGGTATAGTGTGAGTATAGTGTGGTAGAGTGGTAGTATAGTGTGGTAGAGTGTAGTGTAGTATAGTGTGTAGAGTGTGGTGTAGTGTATAGTATAGTGTGGTAGTGTGGTGTAGTGGTATGGTGTGGTAGAGTGGTGTGGTAGTGTGGTAGTATAGTGTGGTAGGTGTGGTGTAGTATAGTGTGGTAGAGTGAGTGTAGTATAGTATGGTGTGGTGAGTGTGGTGTAGTGTAGTAGTATAGTGTGTGTGGTAGAGTGGTGTAGTGTGGTGTAGTAGTGTGGTAGAGTAGTGTAGTATAGGTGTGGTAGAGTGCAGTGTAGTATAGTATAGTGTGGTAGAGTGTGGTGTAGTGTGGTAGTGGTGTGGTAGAGTGTAGTAGTAGTGTAGTGTAGTGCAGTATAGTGTGTGGTGTAGTAGTATAGTGTGGCAGAGTGCAGTGTAGTATAGTGTGGTAGAGTGTAGTGTGGTATAGTGTGGTAGAGTGTAGTGTAGTAGTGTGGTATGGTGTGGTGTAGTAGTGTGGTAGTGTGTAGTGTGGTGTGTGGTATAGTGTGTAGAGTGTAGTAGTGTAGAGTGTGGTAGTATAGTGTGGTAGAGTGTAGTGTAGTATAGTGTGTGGTAGAGTGTAGTAGTGTGGTAGAGTGCAGTGCAGTATAGTGTGGTAGAGTGTAGTGTAGTATAGTATAGTGTGGTATAGTGTAGTATAGTAGTGTGGTAGAGTGTAGTATAGTGTGGTGAGTGTAGTGTAGTATAGTGTGGTAGAGTGTAGTGTGTAGTGTGGTATAGTATAGTGTGCAGAGTGCAGTGTAGTAGTATAGTGTGGTAGAGTGTGGTATAGTGTGGTGTAGTAGTATAGTGTGGTAGAGTGTGGTGTAGTATAGTGTGGTAGAGTGTGAGTGTAGTATGGTGTGGTAGGTGTAGTGTAGTATAGTATAGTGTGGTGTGGTGTGTAGTGTAGTATAGTGTGTGTAGTATGGTGTGGTGGAGTGTGGTGTGGTAGTGTAGTGTGTATAGTGTGGTATAGTGTGGTAGTGTAGTGTGTAGTATGGTATAGTGTGGTAGGTGTGGTGTAGTATGGTGTGGTATAGTGTGTGGTGTAGTATAGTATAGTGTGGTAGAGGTGTGGTGTAGTATAGTATGGTGTGGTATAGTGTGGTGTGTGGTATAGTGTGGTGGGGTGTGGTGTGGTATAGTGTGGTAGAGTGTGAGTGTAGTATAGTGTGGTATAGTGTAGTATAGTGTGGTAGAGTGTGAGTGTAGTATAGTATAGTGTGGTAGTGTGGTGGTATAGTGTAGTATGGTATAGTGTGGTGGTAGAGTGTGGTGTAGTAGTGTGGTATAGTGTGGTAGAGTGTGGTGTAGTATAGTGTGGTAGAGTGTGGTAGTGTGGTATAGTGTGGTAGTGTGGTAGTGGTGTGGTAGTGTGGTGGTGTGGTAGAGTGTAGTGTATAGTGTAGTATGGTGTAGTATAGTGTGGTGAGTGTAGTGTAGTATAGTATAGTGGCAGAGTGCAGTATAGTGTGGTGAGGTGTAGTGTGGTATAGTATAGTGGTAGAGTGTGAGTGTGGTATAGTATAGTGTGGTAGAGTGTAGTGTGGTATAGTGTGGTAGAGTGTGGTGTAGTGTGGTGTAGTGTAGTATGGTGTGGTGAGTGTGGTGTGGTGTAGTGTAGTAGTATGGTGTGGTAGGTGTGGTGTGGTGTAGTATAGTATGGTGTGGTAGAGTGTAGTGTAGTATAGTGGTATGGTGTGGTGGTAGAGTGTGTGGTATAGTGTGTGGTAGAGTGTAGTGTGTGTAGTAGTGTAGAGTGTGGTAGAGTGTAGTGTGGTGTAGTGGTATGGTGTGGTAGAGTGTAGAGTGTAGTATGGTATAGTGTGGTAGAGTGTGTAGTATAGTGTGGTACAGTGTAGTGTAGTATAGTGTGGTATAGGTGTGGTAGAGTGTAGTGTAGTATAGTGTAGTATGGTGTGGTATAGTGTATAGTGTAGAGTGTAGTATAGTGTGGTAGTAGTGTAGTATAGTGTGGTAGGTGTAGTGTAGTGTAGTATAGTGGTGTAGTGTAGTATAGTGTGGTAGAGTGTAGTGTAGTATAGTGTGGTGGGTGTGGTGTAGTGTGGTATAGTGTGGTAGAGTGTGGTGTGGTAGGTGTGGTAGAGTGTAGTGTAGTATGGTGTGGTAGAGTGTGGTGTGGTGGTGTGGTGTGGTATGGTGTGGTGTGGTGTAGTAGTGTAGTAGTATAGTGTGGTAGAGTGTAGTGTAGTGTATAGTGTGGTATGGTGTGGTGAGTGTGGTATAGTGTGGTGGGTGTGGTGTAGTGTATAGTGTGGTGTAGTGTGGTGTGTAGTGTGGTGTGAGTGTAGTGTGGTGTGTGGTGTAGTATAGTGTGGTAGGTGTGGTGTAGTATGGTGTGGTGTGGTAGTGTGGTATAGTGTAGTATAGTATAGTGTGGTAGAGTGTGGTGTAGTATAGTATAATGTGGTAGAGTGTGGTAGTGTGGTATAGTATGGTGTGGTAGAGTGTAGTGGTATGGTGTAGTATGGTGTGGTAGAGTGTGTGTAGTATGGTGTAGTATGGTATAGTGTGGTAGTAGTGTGGTATGGTGTGGTGTAGTATAGTATGGTGTGGTACAGTGTGGTGTAGTATAGTGTGGTAGAGTGTAGTGTGGTATAGTGTAGTGTGGTGTGTGTAGTGTGGTGTAGTGTGGTAGTAGTGTAGTGTAGAGTGTAGTGCAGTATAGTGTGGTAGTGTAGTGTAGTATAGTGGTATAGTGTGGTAGGTGTAGTATAGTGTGGTAGAGTGTGTAGTATAGTGTGGTGTAGTGTGTAGTGTAGTATAGTGTGGTAGAGTGTGGTAGGTGTGGTAGAGTGTGTAGTGTAGTGTAGTATAGTGTGGTGTGTAGTGTGGTAGTGTGGTAGAGTGGTGTAGTATAGTGTGGTAGGTGTGAGTGTAGTAGTATGGTGTGGTGGGTGTAGTGTGGTATAGTGTGGTATAGTATGGTGTGGTAGAGTGTAGTGTAGTATAGTATAGTGTGTGGTAGAGTGTGGTAGTGTGGTGTGAGTATGGTATAGTGTGGTAGAGTGTAGTGTAGTATAGTGGTAGAGTGTAGTGTAGTATAGTGTGGTATAGTGGTATAGTGTGGTAGAGTGTGGTGTAGTATAGTGTGGCAGAGTGTAGTGTAGTGTAGTGTAGTAGTGTGGTATAGTGGTATAGTGTGGTAGAGTGTAGTGTAGTATAGTGTAGTATAGTATAGTGTGGTAGAGTGTAGTGTAGTATAGTATAGTGTGGTAGAGTGTAGTGTAGTATAGTGTGGTAGAGTGTAGTGTAGTATAGTGTGGTAGAGTGTAGTGTAGTATAGTGTAGAGTGTAGTGTAGTGTGGTAGAGTGTAGTATGGTGTGGTAGAGTGTGTGTAGTATAGTGTGGTGAGTGTAGTGTAGTGTAGTGTAGCATAGTGGTAGAGTGTAGGTGTAGTATAGTGTGGTAGAGTGTAGTGTAGTGTAGTATAGTGTAGTATAGTGGTAGAGTGTAGTGTAGTATAGTATAGTGTGGTATAGTGTGGTGAGTGTAGTATAGTGTGGGATAGTATAGTGTGGCAGAGTGTAGTGTAGTATAGTATAGTGGTAGAGTGTAGTGTGGTAGAGTGTGGTATAGTGTAGAGTGTAGTGTAGTATGGTGTAGTATAGTGTGGTAGGTGTAGTATAGTGTGGTATAGTGTGGTAGAGTGTGGTAGTATAGTGTGGTATAGTGTGGTAGAGTGTGGTGTAGTATAGTGTGGCAGAGTGTAGTGTAGCAGTGTGGTAGAGTGTGGTATAGTGTGGTAGAGTGTGGTGTAGTATGGTGTGGTATGGTGTGGTAGTGTAGTGTAGCATAGTGTGGTAGAGTGTAGTGTGGTATAGGTGTGGTAGAGTGTAGTGTGGTATGGTGTGGTAGAGTGTGTGTAGTATAGTGTGGCAGAGTGTAGTATAGTAGTGGTAGAGTGTAGTGTAGTAGTGTGGTAGTGTAGTGTAGTGTAGTGTAGTGTGGTATGGTGTGGTAGAGTGTAGTATAGTGTGGCAGAGTGTAGTATAGTGGCAGAGTGTAGTGTAGCATAGTGTGGTAGGTGTGGTGTAGTATAGTATAGTGTGGTAGAGTGTAGTGCAGTATAGTGTGGTAGAGTGTGTGTAGTATAGTGTGTAGAGTGTAGTATAGTGGTAGAGTGTAGTGTAGCATAGTGTGGTAGAGTGCAGTGTAGTATAGTGTGTAGAGTGTAGTGCAGTATAGTGTGGTAGAGTGTAGTGTGGTATAGTGTGGTAGAGTGTGGTGTAGTATGGTGTGGTAGAGTGTGGTGTAGTATAGTGTAGTATGGTGTGGTACAGTGTGGTAGAGTGTGTAGTATAGTGTGGCAGAGTGTAGTGCAGTATAGTGTGGTAGAGTGTAGTGTAGTACAGTGTGGCAGAGTGTAGTGCAGTATAGTGTGGTAGTGTAGTGTAGTATAGTAGTGTGGTAGAGGTAGTGTAGTGTAGTAGTGTGGTAGAGTGTAGTATAGTATAGTGTGGTGTAGTGTAGTATAGTGGTAGAGTGTAGTAGTGTGGTAGAGTGTGTAGTATAGTATAGTGGTAGAGTGTAGTAGTGTGGTAGAGTGTAGTATAGTGGCAGAGTGTAGTATAGTATAGTGTGGTAGAGTGTAGTGTAGTATAGTGTGGTAGAGTGTAGTATAGTGTGGTAGAGTGTAGTGTAGTATAGTGTGGTAGAGTGTAGTGTAGTATAGTGTGGTAGAGTGTAGTGTAGTGTAGTGTAGTATAGTGTGGCAGAGTGCAGTGTAGTGTAGTGTAGTACAGTGTGGTAGAGTGTGTGTAGTATAGTATAGTGTGGTATGGTGTGGTAGAGTGTAGTGTGGTGTGTAGTATAGTGTGAGTGTAGTATAGTGTGGTAGAGTGTGGTATAGCATAGTGTGGTAGTGTGGTAGAGTGTAGTGTATAGTGTAGTATGGTGTGGTATAGTATAGTGTGGTAAAGTGTATCAGAATGTAGTATGGTACAGTATTCTAGTAGTATATTATAGTAAATTGAGGTCAGATGAGATCAGTCACCTCTGAAGGTGCACAGTTGCCTCCTGATGCTGGAGAAAGACTCATCTGCCATCAGAGCTCCATCCTACCACCTTCTTCTCACACACACACACAGACCTTTCTCCTGAGGAACATACACACACACACACACACACACACACACACACACACACACACACACCTTTCTCCTGAGGAACATACACACACAGACCTTTCTCTGAGGAACATACACACACACAGACCTTTCTCCTGAGGAACACACACACACACACACACACACAGACCTTTCTCCTGAGGAACATACACACACACACACACACACACAGACCTTTCTCCTGAGGAACACACACACACACACACACACACACACACACACACAGACCTTTCTCCTGAGGAACATACACACACACACACACACACACACACACACACACAGACCTTTCTCCTGAGGAACATACACACACACACACACACACACAGACCTTTCTCCTGAGGAACATACACACACACACACACACACACACACACACACACACACACACACACACACACACACACACACACACACACACAGACCTTTCTCCTGAGGAACATACACACACACAGACCTTTCTCCTGAGGAACATATACACACACAGACCTTTCTCCTGAGGAACACACACACACACACACACACACACACACACACACACACACACACACACACACACACACCCTTTCTCCTGAGGAACATACACACAAACACACACACACACAGACCTTTTTCCTGAGGAACATATACACACAAACAGACCTTTCTCCTGAGGAACATACACACACACACACACACACACACACACACACACACAGACCTTTCTCCTGAGGAACATACACACACAGACCTTTCTCCTGAGGAACATACACACACTTTTACACTGCAGTGTACTGTAATTTCTGATGAAGAGGAGGAAGAGCGTACCTGGATGAGAAAGCTGCACAGCTCCTTAAACGGCTCCAGCAGGTTCAAGTCTCGGATCTTGCGGATCACCAGCACGTTGAGCGGCGGTTTGTTCCACACCAACCTTTGACTCACTGGGTCCTGGATGTGCCTAATACACACACACACACACACACACACACACACACACGTGCAGCAGTGCATTGTGGGAATGAATGCTGAATATACCCTTCCTTTAGATGACGTTAGCGTGT
>NC_060889.1:5326731-5344231 GCF_014805685.1 Silurus meridionalis | reverse complement strand
AATTATTTTGCATTAATGTGTAAATATTTGCCAAGAATAACAAATGACTGAACACTGTGCAGAATCTGTGGGTTTGTGTCCTAAATAAGTTTTTTGTGGGTTTTCTGTTAATAAACCTAAAACATTCCTTGTACAATATTTTCACATAAACACACAGATCAGATGTTCAGTCTAATCAATAAAAAGTATGTGATTAACAGAGTAACATTTATATCAGACTTTTAAACTCAAAATACTGCTGTGTTGCACAAGGTCACGTGCCGGTTGCTGGCTACGTCATTCTCCAGCGACGGAAGTTAGACACTAGTTAAATACTATTAGCCAGCTAGTTAGCGAAAACGATTCTTTTGCTTCAACAGCTACCTTATAAATTATATGTTCACTATAAATTACATTGCAAAATAAATGATGAATATTGTGTATGTATGAACAATTTAGCACACAAAGATGACTGTAATTTGAATCGAGCTTTCATTACCGAGACGCTAAGCTATAGAGGGGTGCGTTCGTGCTATTCATTCTGCACCGATTTGCGCAGATTTTGCGCAACAACGTATTAATGGTGTATACTTTAAGGCACATATATATATATATATATATATATATATATATATATATATATATATATATATATATATGTATGTATGTGGTAACAAAAAGTTTCGAAGTTACTTTTAACATGCACGAGGCTGCACACACAGCCACAGGGAGCACCGACCTTCATAAGTCAGTGTGCCAAAAGACATCATCCTGTGTACATCAGAAGCTGTGTGACTCGTGCTGTTCTTACAATGTGTATTACCACATCTGCTTTTCTGAGCACCGAGCTCCTTACACAAGTTTCTCGAAACAACGTGATCTCACATCTGTACACACCCTACTCGCCAGATTTAGCTCTGGTGAACTTCGCCCTCTTACTTGAAGACGAAGATCACCTTTTTGAAACCGTTGCAGAAATCTGTCAAGAATCACAGAGGTGCTTGACATACTTAGAAAAGAAACTTCCAGTACACGTTGTGTGGAAACGTCGATAAATAAAGTACTTTCTAGAGCTAGTCTCGAAACTTTTTGATACCACCTCGTATATTATATACCTGGATGCTTTTTTACTACTATTTATGATGTTGACTTGACTATGTTTGAGGTGCAGCAGGTTCGTTGTGGGAAAAGTAGCTTCATATTTGTGTCCAATGGTAAACCCTTTTGCATTATAATGTGAATCTACTGTATTTGTGTAGTACTCAAGCAGATCAGTTCATGTTCAAAGCAAGTGATTACTGTGTATTAGAATCATCAGCATTATTGAAGCGTCTGTGAGAAAAGTGTACTTTGTTTCAAATATAATAAATTATGAGAAGATTAAGACGGTCAGTAATAAGTGTGCAGTACAAATGACAGACTAGTTCAAGGTGGAGGTGGAACTGCATCAAGGATCAGCTCTGAGCCCTTTCCTGTTTGCAGGAAGTGGAGCTGGAGGTAGCAGAGCTGAAGATGTTGAGATGTTCGTTGGGAGTGAGGACGATGGACAGGATTAGAAATGAGTTTATTAGAGGGACAGCGCATGTAGGACGTTTTGGAGACAAGGTGAGGAAGGGGAGATTGAGATGGTTTGGACATGTGCAGAGGAGGGACATGGGGTATATCAGTAGGAGAATGCTGAGGATGGAGGATGTGAAAGAGGTAGATGTAGAGGACAGGAGGGTATGGAGACGGATGATCCGCTGTGGCGCCACCTAATGGGAAAAGCTGAAAAAAGAAGAAGAAGAGATGGATGGATTCTGCCAGCATTATAGATAATGGTGGCGGATGAGTAAAGTTGGGAAATAAAAATGATTGGGTGCTGTGATATATATATATATATATATATATATATATATATATATATATATATATATATATATATATATATATATATATATATATGTGTGTGTGTGTGTGTGTGTGTGTGTGTGTGTGTGTGTATGTATATAAAGATTTTGTGTTTCTGGTGCTTCTCTGCAACTGCCTGACTCCGTACAGCACAAAGTCCCCACCATGACATTATAAAATAAGATAAACACAATCAGACAAGGTGAACAGCAGGAACTAGTGTGTGTGTGTGTGTGTGTGTGTGTGTGTGTGTGTGTGTGTTTATCCTGACTCTAACACCTGCTGTTTGACTTCTCTCTGTGTGTTTACACAATATCAAGATAAAAGGATAATGAATAAAGATATGGAAATAAGCACTGCTCTTTGTGTGTGTGTGTGTGTGTGTGTGTGTGTGTGTGTGTGTGTGTGTAATTCCCAGAACTAGACAATAAAATATTTGGTGTATTTAAACCATATGTTGCTTAGAGCTTTAAAACAGGAGTGTAGTGTGATTCGTGTTACACATACACACACACACACACACACACACACACACACACACACACACACACACACACACACACACACACGTGTTCCATATTTGGTCTTATTTCTCTATGTTTTCCTGGAGGATCAAGTTTTTCAGGTTCCTCCACCTGGTGTGTGGTTCAGCATTAGTTCCTCCTCCATCCTGATATCAGCCATAGACTTTAATTATGACTATCAGGTTTCCTCTAATCAACACACACACACACACACACACACACACACACAGAGGGGGGGTGTTTGTGTAGAAACCTAACGACATGTTTTTATAAAACGAAAAGAAACCAGAGAACCTGTGATACAAGACACAAACAGACACCTGAGCTCAGTATGGAGACTGAAGCTGGAAGAGTCGTGGAAGTCATGTGACCTGCTGAGAACCAAGAAAACACAACCTGTGTTCTTCATCATCATCATCATCATCATCATCATCATCTCAAATGTTTTAAAAAACCAGATGATAATATGATAAAGAGTTCAGTGTGAAACAGTACCACATCCTCATACACACACAGACACACACACTTACACTTGTACCACAATTACACTCATACACACACTTATATACACACACACACAAGCACACACACTCTTACACACTCGCTCTCTGCATAGCGCAGGAGAATTAGTGTGCAGCTCTTTGTTTAATGTGAACTTTTCACAGACACACCTCACAACTTTGCCCCTGAACACACACACACACACACACACACACACACAACCGAGCTATGCCTTTCTTTTTCTTCCATTAGCTCTGCCACATGGCTACACCTGTGTGTGTGTGTGTGTGTGTGTGTGTGTGTGTCTGTGTGTTTGTCCAGAACAGGCAGGTTCATGCATGTTTTAAAGTATGTAAGGAAAACAAATTTGACACACACAAGTACCCAATCTACCTGATTTGCCTGGAAAGAGTGCGCACACACACACACACACACTTTCACAACTTGGCTCAGTTCCACAGCTAAATGATGTGTCTTTGTATGTACATGTTTCTCTCAGAAGGCAAATCACCCAGGTGCTATGGTAATCAGTTGTGTGTTTGTGTGTGTGTTAGTGTGTGTGTGTTAGGGGTGGGGTTGTGAGGTGTGTCTGTGAGATGAAGTCCACACTAAAGCAGGAATTGCACAAAGACTAACCTAAGCTGATCAGAGTGAGTGTGTGTGTGTGTGTGTGTGTGTGTGTGTGAGAGAGAGAGAGAGGAGAGAGAGAGCAAGAGAGGAGAGAGAGAGCGAGAGAAATAAAGAGAGAGAGAGAGCGAGAGAAAGAAAGAGGGAGAGCGAGAGAAATAAAGAGAGAGAGAGAGAGAAAGAAAGAGGGAGAGCGAGAGAAATAAAGAGAGAGAGAGAGAGAGAGAGAGAGAGAGAGAGAGACAGAGAGAGAGAGAAGAGAGAGAGAGAGAGAGAGAGAGAGAGGAGAGAGAGAGAGAGAGAGAGAGAGAGAGGAGAGAGGAGAGAGAGAGAGAGAGAGAGAGAAAGAGAGAGAGAGAGGCGAGAGAGAGAGAGAGGAGAGAGCGAGAGAGAGAGAGAGGAGAGAGGAGAGAGAGAGAGAGAGAGAGGAGAGAGAGAGAGAGAGAGAGAGAGAGAGAGAGAGAGAGAGAGACAGAGAGAGAGAGAGAGAGAGAGAAAAGAGCGAGAGAGGGGAGAGAGAGAGGCGAGAGCAGGTATTTGTTTGAATATGTATTATTAAGTGTTTGTGAGTATTGTGAGTATTACTATAAGTGCAAGCTGTGTGTGTGTGAGTGATTGTTTGTGTGTGAGAGTGTGTGTACGAGTTGTGTGTGAGTGATGGAGGTTTCCATGGCGACCCTGTTGGTGTCTCTCTGGATGAAGACGTTGTTGAACTCGGTGGTGTTGTTGGTGCAGAAAGGTCATGTGGGGCGGAGCTTTTGGGGCGTGTTCTGCGTGTCGGTGGCGTTGGGCGACGCCCTCCTGCACCTGGGCTTTACCTGCATGTACCTGGTGAGAGACGTTCAGGTGTTCGGGCTGCACCTCACTAAGTACCACATGTGTGTCATGGTGCAGGCGGCGTGTTCCGTTCAGGGACTTTTGCACTGGCCCGTCTTCATCCTCTCTGGACTGGACGTCCTGTGGAGTTCACGCTGTCCCCGTCCTCGTCCCGCGCTGATGCCGGTCCATACCGCCGTCGTCTTCCTGCTGTGGACTCTGTCCGTGTGGTTTGTCTTCACCATCCCTGATTCCCACCCGCTGACCAGAGACGAGGACGATCACCTCGCCCTGCAGCACTGTCACGTGATGGGCGGGGCTCAGAGTCGCCAGGTGGCCTGGGCGTCGCTCTTCTTACTGGTGGGCACGGCCTGTTACATACGTTCTGGTAGGAGTCCGAACGCCGATCAACTGAGGGAGCGCTTGTGTCACTTCCAGTCCACCTGGAGCTCCTTCCTGCTCCTGCTGCTCTTCGTCTTGGTGTCCGGGACAGAAGTTCCTCCTTACCTGGACATGAACGTCGTGTGGCTGTGTTTCATTCACAGTCTGCACACTGCAGCAGCCCTGAGGAGCTGCAGCTGTGTCTTCTGCACTCAACTGCACGACCACACGGGGAGGATCTGCACATGTCTCACACACACGTCACACACACACGTCTGCTTCCTGACAGACAAATCCAGTATCAACGCCGAGACACTTTCAGCACAGATGCTTCAGACACACACACTTGCCTGATGGAGTTAGGGTTCGTTTTCACTGCCTTTTGGATGTACCTGATCTTCTCCATGCTGGACCTTCTTCAGCTGTGTGTAAAACACTTCTGCGGCACGGAACATGACCACGTCAGACTGCCAGACAATGGAGCATGTAAATTAATGATATCTGATTTAATATTTATGCCATGTACAGCATGTAATTTAACTTTCACAGTACGGTACATGCTAGCTTTATTTACTGAGCTTCTCTCTCACACACACACACACACACACACACACACACACACACACACACACACTCACAGTGTAACTGCTCCTGTACATATAGAAGGGTTTCGAATTGTATTTAATGCCTACAAGTGAAATCCTGTCTGAAAGCTAGCTCTCAAATTTACAATCCTCCGTCCACTAGATGGCCATCTCGGACGCCATGTTGCTCTCCAACACCTGGAGGATCTGTGAGGTGATTTTGTATTTTTATCGTGAGCTTTAAACTAAGAATCTTAAACTGTACATTAGAATGTATGATTCCTTTGATCGCTTTGAAGACCAACATTCGTCCAAACATTTCACACATCCCCTTCTCAAATCTTAAACATATAATAGTTTGGGTTTTTATCTGACACTGGAGACTCCTTCCATACACGTTCTATAAAAAACTCACTGTGAATGACCTGTTGCTAAAAAGCGCTACCGCGCGAGACCGAGAACTTGAATATAAGCTGTGATTTTGCAGTGTTTCTATGTGTGCGTGTATACAGCGCCCCCGTGTGGACAATACGGCGTTAACAACATACTGACCACAAAGCTATCGATGAAAAAGATAAAAGTAACACACACACACACACATTGTAAAGAATTTTAATTATATTTAAGTTCGTCATGTGTACAGGCTGTATTTTCTCCAGAGGTGCACACACACACTACATATTTTATAAGCTGTAAATATTTTTCATCTTGTATAAAATGTCTCTTATTATATATTTCTGTGTTAACATGAGGTAGGAGTGCAGCGTCTTTAATTATCATGCAGCACTGAAATCAACCCCCCAAAAAAAAAAAAAACCCATCTCTCACTGCGCACACACACACACAGAGGGGTGGAGTGATACAATATAGTATATCACAATACAACGATACCAGAATGAAATATATTCTGGAGGAAGATCGTCACTGATAAATGGCCCCAGATGTTATTTGGAGTGCGGTTTGAGACACGACCCATAACTAACTCTGCACATGTTCATCAATTAACTGAACACAAACACATGAAAAATGTGAAATGGCTCCTGGCACACAGCGCCACCTCGTGTACAAAATGATATTTACACTGCACTAGGAAGTGGAAAGAAATATTTGAATGCTGGTAGGAAAGTAAGACTTTAAACAGAAGTGTTTATAAACCAATGAGATTATTAGAAACAACAGTAACAGGAATAAATAACTAATTTTATGCTTCCCATCATGACCTCATCCTTCTTTCAAGCTCTGTAAAATGTGAGCTACAGTGTTCCTTCCTAGCAGATATTAGCATGCTACCACCGCTAGCAGAGCCTGAGACCTGCTAGTGCTGATGACAGAGAAAATGTGCATCTCTACCATGAGCATCATCTTCATCCTGAATACGCTACAAGCCCCGCCCCTTAGTGATGGGCACGAGAGTGTAGCATGTACACATCAAAACACACCATGTTTTTCTTTACACCTTAAAGTACAGAAGCGTGTGTGTGTGTGTGTGTGTGTGTGTGTAGGATTGTAAATCCACAGTCAGTAAGACGAAGTGAATGCAGAAGGTGAACATGTGTATAAATTGAACGTAACGTAAACGTGTATTAACACTCCTGCAGGGTAATAAGTGTGTGTGAGCAGTGTGTCCAGCAGGGGGAGACACAGCGTACACACTAACACCAAAGAAAACGTCAATAATAATAATAATATAATAATAATAATAAAGTAGAATCATAAACAAGGCATGTGTGTGTGTGTGTGTGTGTGTGTTCAAGATGACACTGCACTGCTGTGGGTGGATGCAGGTGAGTGTGTGTTTTGGCTCCAAGGACTGTGATTGGCCAATGTGAGGGTTTTATGGGTGTGATTGTCCGAGTCAGTGCTCTGAGGGCTGTGATTGGTCGAGCAGATGCTCTGAGCGCTGTGATTGGTTGAGCTGGTAATCTGCTGCTGTAGCTGAGAGATGAGCAGCTCCAGTTTCTCACGAGCGTCTCTTTCTCTCCTCAGCTCGTCCTGCAGCTCCTGTCTCTCAGTCTCGGCTCGCTCCAGTCTCACTCTTAGATCACACAGCTATAACAGAGAGAGAGAGAGAGAGAGAGAGAAAGATAGACAATTATAAAATGATAAAGCTCAACACTATAATTTACATTAGAACATTAGCGTGTTATAGTACATTAGTGTGTGTGTGTGTGTGTGTGTGTACCTGAGAGGTGTACTGCTTCTCCTGGCTTTGGCAGGTACAGTGTGTGTATTTGTGTCGGAGCTGTTCCAGTCTCTGCTCCAACTCCCTCTGCTCCTGCTGAACCCGCCCCAGTTTTTGAGCATGCTCAGTGTGTACCGCCTCCAGCTCGATCTGCAGCTCACTGTGCTCCACAGACAAGCGTCTCCAGCGACCTGCCTCACCCTCACACACCGTCTGCAGCTCCTACACACAAACACACAATCAGTGTGCATTCTGTGAACTTCTGTGTGTGTGTGTGTGTGAGAGAGAGTGTCTAACCGTCTCAAGCTTCCTCTGCGTGTTCAGAGTAGCGTTCAGCTTCTCCTGCTGTCTGTTGTACATGTGAACCATCTCGAACACCAGCTGCTCCTTATCGTCCTCTTCCTTCCCTTCTGTTTCCATGGAGACGGCTGTGGGAGGCGGCTGTGTTTCATTGCTGTGACGGAATTTCGGTTCCTCGATGACAGACGGAGTGGTCTCACAGACATCTGAGGATAAATGAGGGGGACAGGAGAGTAAGGGGCGTGTTCATTATCACTCGAGGAATGTGACTGGATGGGATCTAAGATAGCCCGGGGGGGACACATCAAATGGGGACTTGTTTTGGCTTGGAGAGTTATTCAATAGATTTTTAGGGACTGTTATGTCAGTTTATGAACACTGAACTTAACACACACACACACACACACACACACACACACACACACACACACACACACGATTAGCATGAATACTACTATAGTCTATGTACAGTGGCTGAAACGTGCAAAACAAATGAACAAATCAGAAAATACAACTACAAATCAGACAAACTGGAAAAGGTAGGTAGAGTTTGTGAATAAAATACGTACCGCTCATGTGACGAGACATTACAGGAAAGAGATAAACAGGAAGCAGGAAATTGTCTCCTTATAAATCTGAAAATCTGTTTCTTGTACATGTTAAGCTCTGTTTACTTTAAACCATTTTATCACAATAATGCAACTTGAACTTTTTTTTTTTACACTTTTACACACGTACAGACTTTCTCCTGCCACAGCCTTGTACTTCCTGTATATGTTGAATGAAAAATGTCTGGACCAATGAGCTTTAAGTATTCCATTCACAAACTATAGCTACCTTTACAGCTTTAGTCTGAATTGTCTTTGTGTTTTCTGATTTGATCATTTGTTTTTTTCATTTTGCAACATGACTAAAAAATGGCTGATACAGTGAATGATGTAATTGGTGTGTGTGTGTGTGTGTGTTTACCATGTGTTCTCCTGCTGTAGTGTTGTTTCAGCAGAGTTCCCAGTTTCTCTGCTCTCTCACCGTCTCTATTCTTCTGAAGAGACACATTGGGTGCCACCATCTTATCATATGTGTACAGGTAGTAGCTATAACACACACACACACACACACACACACACACACACACACACACACACACACGTCAGAATTTCAAAAGGATTTAAAGTCATACTTATATTAATTAAGGTTCCTAAAGACAGTACAGGAACTGTGTCAGTGAAAAAGGAACTGTGGGAGGTTCCAGTACCTGGGGTGCACGACAGCCGGATGTCCAACTTCCTGCTTGATGTCTGGACAGAGACTAGTGAAGGCCAGAGAACCCTACACACACACACACACACACACACAAATTAATAATTGAGAATTAAGCTAATGAACTGAAAGCTTTCACAAGACTACTGTGTGTGTGTATGTGTGTGTGTATGTGTTAACCTTTTTCTTTGTCTCACACTCCCGATCAGAGGAAGGACTGGACTTCTTCACACAGAGGTCCTCATCTACAACCTTAAAATACACACACACACACACACACACACACACACACACACACACACACACACACACAGAAATCAATACATGTTAAATGTTAAAAGTTATTTGGATTAATAAACAACCACATTACATAAAAGTGTAACAAAGTTCTAATGGCAAAGAAAACAAGGGCAGAGTGTGTGTGAGTTTCAAAACCTCTGCAGCTGAAGCTGCTACAACTGTTCAGCTGCATAATACACAGAGGGTGCGTGTGTGTGTGTGTGTGTGTCAGACTGAGACAGACTGGGTGTCTCTCTCTATCTCTATCTCACATACACACACACACACAAGCTGCCAGACAGAGAGGATGTGGTTTTGGTGTCAGACGAGACAGCAGACGATGTGCTGGAACAAGCCCACTCAGGAAATGGGAGCCTTTCTCACACACACACACACACACACACACACACACACACACACACACACACACACACACACACACACACACACACACACACAGATTCAAAATAACACACACACACACACACACACACACACACACACACACACACACACACACACACACACGCACGCACGCACGCACACACACACACGCACACACGCACACATACAATAATAGTGAAGAATCCAAACTATGAAAGAAAACATCTGGAATTCTGTAGTAAAAAAAAAAATGTGTAAAAGAGCCCATTCTAAAAGAACTCATTCTCTCAGAGGACTTCAGGGTTTCCAACAATCTTGAGGAGTTCCTAGAGGTGTTGAGTGCTGGTTGGCTGCTTTTTCTTCACTCTCAGTTCCACTCTTCCCAAACCATCTCACCTAGATTAACATGAGGTGATTGCCATCACTCTCCTTCTGGAACAAATAGCTCTTACAGAATCTAGAGGTGTTTGGGGTCATTGTCTTGCTGGAAAACAAATCACGGTCCCCAGTGTAAACCAGATGAGACGGCATGTGACTGCGGAATGCTGTGGTCACCATGCTGGTGAATTGTGTCCTCAATCTTGACTAAATCACCAACAATGTCACCAGCAAAACATCTTCACACCTTCACATCTCCTCCTCCTCCATGCTTTACAGTGAGAACCACACGTTCAGGAATCGTCTGTTCACCTTCTGTACATCTAACAGACACGGTGCTTAGAACCAAAAATATCAAATTTGGACTCATCAGACTAGAGGACAATTTTCCACTGATCTAATGTCCTTGTGTTTCTTATGTTCGTTGTTCTTTCGCATGAATAGTTTCTTTGCTGTAATTTGAACCTGAAGGTGTGACTCACACAGGCAGCTTTGAACAGTAGATGTTATAATGTGTATCTGCCACTTAAACTCCAGAAGGCATTTATGTAAATTGTCAGTTTTTGAGGCTGGTAGTTTTAATAAACTAATCCTGTGCAGCAGAGGTAGCTCTTGGTCTTCCTTTCCTGGGACAGTTCTCATAGCATTGGACGGTTTGGGAGATTTCACTTGGGGATACATTTCAAGTTCTTCAGATGTTTCAGATTGACTGATCTTTATTTCTGTAAGTAATGATGGATCTTTTCTCTTTCCTTAACTGATGTTTCTTGCCATCATGTGGATTTGTACAGTAGATGATTTGTACTGTAGGAGCAGCACTTATTGGACTACTGACTCTGTACTCACACTTTCCTCTGCACAAGACAACTGATGCTCTAAAGCACATAAGAGATATTCTGGGTTCTTGGACAAATTTTTATTTACTACAGAATTTGTTGTTCTTCTGTAGTTTGGATTCTTCACTATACTTGAAGACAGAATGGTTTATTCCAGCTGTTTGATGACATCATCCAGCTGTGTGAAGGTAAAAAAAAATCTAAATAAGTGAAGTCCCCATGTGTTTTGTTCGCTTTTTAATTTCCGTTCCCACTTTCAGTGAAACTTTCCTCATCTCATCTTCTGTGTGTAATGAAACCAGGTCGATGGTGGCGGCGAGACCCGAGTACATCTGTGACTCACAGCAGCAGGGTGACGAAGTCAGACAAGTTTCCCCAACACTGACTCACATTTAGACTGTGTGTGTGTGTGTGTGTGTGTTTCCCATCAATGACTGGATTAATCAGTGGTGTCAAAGTCAGTTGTTTTAATGGCGTGTATGTTTATCAGATCATTCCAAAGTCAGACGTAAGGGACACAGGAAAAAAAACCTTCACAAACAGATGGTGTATGTGTGCGAGATCAGATGATTCTGCATTGACTCATCATTAGTGTTTATTACACACACACACACACACACACACACACACACACACACACACACACACACACACACACACAACACAATGATAACGAGACAGACAGATGTACAAGGACAAACACATAGTGAGAAGCAAACACACAGGCAGACAGATAAACAGGTCGATTCAGCACTACTGTTTATCTCACACACACACACACCCTTAACCACTTCAACTGTAACACAACACACACTGTCAGTCCAACTGCAGACGGTTTATTAGTGTGACCCTGCCATGACCAGGGAAGCGAACTGTGTCTTCTTCTACTACAAACCCCCAACCCCCTCACACACACACACACACACACCTGCTGGGAAAACACACACATACACTCTCTCTCTCTCTCTCTCTCTCTCTCTCTCTCACACAGACCACCTGCTGTTAAACTGGGTCAACTGCGGTTTACAAAAACAACCCTACAGAACAAATGCAGAGTCAGACGTCTCCCTGTGTCCCTCACACACACACACTTACCCACAGCCCCTGACCCTCAAGACGGTCAGTAAGTGTGTGTGTACGTGTGTAAGAGCAAGCGGTTCTTACCTGGTCCAGGGGCGTATCTGATTGCAGGTGGAACTTCTCCTTCATCTGGTTAAGCACGGTGTTGAGTTTGGTCTCGTCGGGCGTGCCCTCGTAGCGGCGGCTCAGGTGCAGGTAGCGCGGCCAGCGAGATGAGTCGAAGCCCCAGTGGCAGGTGCGCTTGTCGGGCGTGCGGTGCGAGTGCATGACGAAGTTCTGAGGTGAGAAGAGCAGCTGGCACTCCACACACTGCACGCATGGAGCATCCGGACGCACGTAGAACTGCGGCACGAACACGCCGCGACACTTCCCCAGGCACTGGTGCTCCACCTGGGTGCGCAAAACAAAAAGTGAACACGTGAACGAAGTGATAACGAGAACGTGTGAACGAGAGCATGGCGTGTACTCACCCGGAAGCCGAACTGCCCGTTAACAGGTGAAGCCTTGACCCCGGGCTGGGTGTGGTTGTGGGCGGAGCCAGGGCGGAGCAGCGCGTTGCAGAGCCTCTGGGCGTCGGTTAGCGTGATGAGGCCGCAGGATGGGGCGTTGAAGGGCAGGATTCCGAGCACTTTGAGGACGTGCAGCTGGTCGGCGTCGCAGCGAGCACAGTACACGTAAAGCTCGTCGCACACGCTGTTAATCTGCTGCAGCGTGAAGTCTCGCAGCACAGAGTTCAACACCTGCGGCAGACACAGACGCTTCTCTCCGCCCACCACAAAGCTGGAGATGGACTCGCCCTCCAGCATCGCATGCGTGAGCTCAGTCGACCTGTCGCTGGGCACCAAAAGAGGTCCCGCCCCCAAAATAGAGGGCGAAGGAAGGGGCGGGGCCGAGATCTGCTCCGAGCTCGTGTCGGCTCGCGTCGAGAAGGCGGCCGGTCCCCCGAGCGAGCTCCGGCTGC
Organism: Silurus meridionalis; assembly: GCF_014805685.1. NCBI lineage: Eukaryota > Metazoa > Chordata > Actinopteri > Siluriformes > Siluridae > Silurus > Silurus meridionalis. Next base: position 5,331,269 of record NC_060889.1, on the reverse strand, counting down.
TCAGCGTGAACTGAGCCAGCGTATGTTTAAGCCCCGGACTCAGGTCCAAGGCTTTATCGCACTCCGAGTCCTCCCGCTTCACTCTGCGTATCAGCTTCATCTCCGCCATCACTCGCTTCTTTATAGGAGTGTCCTGCACGTCCATTCTGTCCCTGCACCCACGCTTCACCCCGCACTGCAGAGCGCTCACGTCTCTCACTGGCACCGTCACGCTCGCCATGCTGTCTCACTCACTGCCCCCACTCCGTCTCGCACCGGTCGGTCTCACACCCACACGCTCTCTTCTTGGCTGGTCTCACTATGAACGTCCCAGTGCTGGCATGAGGACGGTGTTCCACTTCCTGTCCAAACAAAACAGTCGTTATGACTGAGAGAAAAAAAATTAGCATACACTGATTATAGTTTGGTTACTGGGAGTTTATTATAGTCTCTCTCTCTCTCTCTCTCTCTCTCCTCATCCCTCTTTCTCTCTCTTTATCCACATCTGTCTCTCACTATGCTATTCCTTATCACTTTATTGTTTCTGAGATGTCCCTCTCTCTTCACCTTTATCTCTAACCTCTAGATTCAAAGGTTGCTTTATTGGCATCACAAATATGAACATTCACATTGCCAAAGCACAGAACATACAGATACACAAAACCAGGAATAACAATAAACTATAATAATAATAATATAATTACAGTAGAATCAACACTGTAGTTTCCCCAAAAACAAAAAGAAAAGTAATATTAATAAACTATTACTATATTAGGAATAATAACTCAGTCAGTCTCTTTCTATCTCTCCCTGTCTGCCTGTGTCTCGCTCTCTCTCTCTCTTTGTTTATCTTTGTTTATCTCTGTCTCTCTCTCTCTCTCTTTTTGCTTCAGTCTCTGTTTATCTCTGTCTCTTTCTGTTTAATGTGGTCTCTCTCTGTCCCTCTTTGTTTATCTCTGTCTCTTTGTGCCTCTGTCTCTGTTTATCTCCTTCTCTCTCTCTCTCTCTCTCTCTCGCTCTGTCCCTCTCTCTCTGTCTCTATGTGCCTCTGACTCTGTTTATCTCCTTCTCTCTCTCTCTCTCTCTCTCTCTCTCTCTCTCTCTCTCTCTGTTTATCTGTCTCTCTCTGTCTCTATGTGCCTAAGTCTCTTTCTCTCTGTGTCTATGTCTTCCTGTCTCTCTGTTTCTGTGTTTGTCTGGCTCTCTATTTGTCCAACTGTCTGTCTGTCTCTCTCTCAGTAATAATGCTCCGTAATCAGACATGCCCCTCTCTCTCTCTCGGTAATAACGCCTATAATCAGACATGCCCCTCTCTCTCTCTCGGTAATAACGCTCTATAATCAGACATAACGCCCCCTCTCAGTAATAACGCTTTATAATCAGACATGCCTCTCTCAGTAATAACGCCTATAATCAGACATGCCCCTCTCTCAGTAATAACGCTCTATAATCAGACATGCCCCCTCTCTCAGTAATAACGCTCTATAATCAGACATGCCCCTCTCTCAGTAATAATGCTCTATAATCAGACATAACCCCCCTCTCTCAGTAATAACGCTCTATAATCAGACATAACCCCTCTCCCAGTAATAACACTCTATAATCAGACATAACCCCTCTCTCAGTAATAACGCCTATAATCAGACATAACCCCTCTCTCTCAGTAATAACGCTCTATAATCAGACATAACCCCCTCTCTCTCAGTAATAATGCTCTATAATCAGACATGCCCCCCCTCTCTCAGTAATAACGCTCTATAATCAGACATGCCCCCCTCTCTCAGTAATAATGCTCTATAATCAGACATAACCCCCCTCTCTCAGTAATAACGCTCTATAATCAGACATAACCCCCCCTCTCCCAGTAATAACACTCTATAATCAGACATAACCCCCTCTCTCTCAGTAATAACGCTCTATAATCAGACATAACCCCCTCTCTCTCAGTAATAACGCTCTATAATCAGACATAACCCCCTCTCTCTCAGTAATAACGCTCTATAATCAGACATAACCCCCTCTCTCTCAGTAATAATGCTCTATAATCAGACATGCCCCTCTCTCAGTAATAACTCTATAATCAGACATAACCCCTCTCAGTAATAACGCCTATAATCAGACATAACCCCTCTCTCAGTAATAATGCTCTATAATCAGACATGCCCCTCTCTCAGTACTAACGCTCTATAATCAGACATAACCCCTCTCTCTCAGTAATAATGCTCTATAATCAGACATAACCCCTCTCTCTCAGTAATAATGCTCTATAATCAGACATAACCCCTCTCTCAGTAATAACGCTCTATAATCAGACATAACCCCCCCTCTCCCAGTAATAACACTCTATAATCAGACATAACCCCTCTCTCTCAGTAATAACGCCTATAATCAGACATAACCCCTCTCTCAGTAATAACGCCTATAATCAGACATAACCCCTCTCTCAGTAATAATGCTCTATAATCAGACATGCCCCTCTCTCAGTAATAACGCCTATAATCAGACATAACCCCTCTCAGTAATAACGCCTATAATCAGACATAACCCCTCTCTCTCAGTAATAATGCTCTATAATCAGACATGCCCCTCTCTCAGTACTAACGCTCTATAATCAGACATAACCCCTCTCTCAGTAATAACGCTCTATAATCAGACATGCCCCTCTCTCAGTACTAACGCTCTATAATCAGACATAACCCCTCTCTCTCAGTAATAATGCTCTATAATCAGACATAACCCCTCTCAGTAATAATGCTCTATAATCAGACATAACCCCTCTCTCAGTAATAACGCCTATAATCAGACATAACCCCTCTCCAGTAATAACACTCTATAATCAGACATAACCCCTCTCTCAGTAATAACGCTCTATAATCAGACATGCCCCTCTCTCTCAGTAATAACGCTCTATAATCAGACATAACCCCTCTCTCAGTAATAATGCTCTATAATCAGACATGCCCCCTCTCTCAGTACTAACGCTCTATAATCAGACATAACCCCTCTCTCAGTAATAATGCTCTATAATCAGACATAACCCCTCTCTCAGTAATAACGCTCTATAATCAGACATAACCCCTCTCAGTAATATATAATCAGCTCTATAATCAGACATAACCCCTCTCTCTCAGTAATAATGCTCTATAATCAGACATAACCCCTCTCTCTCAGTAATATATAATCAGCTCTATAATCAGACATAACCCCCTCTCTCTCAGTAATATATAATCAGCTCTATAATCAGACATAACCCCTCTCAGTAATATATAATCAGCTCTATAATCAGACATGTCTCTCTCCTCCTTCTGTGACACACTGAATATCGACCCCCAAGACTCCCCGCATTCCACTTTTTAATACTTACAATAAAATCGTTAGAAAATGAAAACACACACAATATAAAAATCCGAGTGTGAGATGAGCGTCGTGCCACCCGGATCCAGTCTGACCGTCTGAACCCCCACACCGACACCTCAGCGGCGCGGCTCGATCTCCAACGCCTAGTTCCTCCCCTACCTAGACGGCGCACTAGACGGCGCACTGAGCTTGCGGCGCCCGCTACAGGCCGCCGTTTGGAACACAGCCATAATGCGCTAAATCCAGACCGGGGGGGGGGGCACTACAACATAAGCGGACGCGCACGCGCGCGCTCTCACACACACACGATAAAAATAAAATAAAGATCAATACATTACCTCTTTCAGGACGTGTGTATCACCGGAAACAGGCTAGGCTAGTTAGCTCGTCGGCTAGCGACCGTTCAGCGGGTTTGATCGCCGCTCGAGCCTCCGCGCGCGACAGAGAAAAGAAAATCACCTCAGAGCGTCTCGGCTTCAAATCCCGGAAAGAAACACCGGATATGATACACAGTGTCCAGTGTCCAGTGTCCAGTCACAAACAGGAGCCGAGCACGATTTCAACCGACGTACCGCGTCCTCACACACACTCCGTCTGTCCGTCTGTCTGGAGTTCTCCACAGCGCGAGACGCGAAAACGTCACCAGACTGCGCTTCCTACCCGTACTCGGCAATAAACCCCGCCCCTCGCCCCGCCCACATACAGCTACGATTGGCTGCCGAGGGGTCTTCACGTAAAAAAAAAAAACATTAAAAAAAAAAACATGCGCTAGCCAATCACAACGCAGAAGACTCTGCGAGAGACCGCAGGAGGGCGTGGTTACCGAGAGATTGTGGGCGGGCTCTAAAACAGAAAACACACACACACACACACACACACACACGAACTCCGATCGGATTTTTCCTTTTGCTCGTCGCAGGGAAACAAGTTCAAGTTTCGAAATGATTTCCGCGTAAAAAAGCGACACGATCCTGTTTTTTTATTCGTCAACATTTCCTAAAGTTTCTTTTGTTGTGTTTTTATTGTTATTACACATTTTACAGTATTATTATTATCTTTTTCACTCAAAAGCGGACAGTGAGTGTCTCCGGCTCCCATTTCTATTTTTATGGTTTTATTTGTGAAAATATTTCATTACGAACAATAAAAAGTATTTGAATATGTAAAACAGCTATAACGAAACTAAAATATAATACCACCGT
>NC_060889.1:5291731-5319231 GCF_014805685.1 Silurus meridionalis | reverse complement strand
CCAAGTGTTAGCACGCAGTGTTAGCACAGTATTAGTGCAGTGTTAGCAAAGTATTAATGCAGTGTTAGCACAGTATTAGTGCAGTGCTAGCACAGTATTAGTGCAGTGTTAGCACAGTATTAATGCAGTATAAGCGCAGTATTAATGCAGTGTTAGCGCATTATTAGCGCAGTATTAATGTAGTGTTAGCGCAGTATTAGTGCATTATTAATGCAGTGTTAGCGCGGTGTTAATGCAGTATTAGCAGTATTAGCGCAGTGTTAGCGCGGTATTAGCGCAGTATTAAGGCAGTGTTAGCGCAGTATTAGCGCGGTATTAAGGCAGTATTAATGCAGTATTATAACAGTATTAATGCAGTATTAGAGCAGTATTAGCGCAGTATTATTGCTGTATTAGCGCATTATTAGCATAGTATTAGCGCAGTATTAGCGCAGTATTAGCGCAGTATTAGAGCAGTATTAATGCAGTATTAGCACAGTATTAATGCAGTATTAATGCAGTATTAACGCAGTATTAGTGCAGTATTAGAGCAGTATTAATGCAGTATTAGAGCAGTATTAATGCAGTGTTAGCGCAGTATTAATGCAGTGTTAGCGCAGTATTAATGCAGTATTAGAGCAGTATTAATGCAGTATTAGTGCAGTATTAATGCAGTATTAGCACAGTATTAGAGCAGTATTAGCACAGTATTAATGCAGTATTAGCACAGTATTAGAGCAGTATTAGCACAGTATTAATGCAGTATTAGCACAGTATTAGCACAGTATTAGTGCAGTATTAATGCAGTGTTGGCGCAGTATTAAAGCAGTATTAGCGCAGTATTAATGCAGTATTAATGCAGTACTAGCGCAGTATTAATGCAGTATTAGAGCAGTCTTAGCGCAGTATTGATGCAGTATTAATGCAGTATTAGAGCAGTATTAATGCAGTGTTAGCGCAGTATTAGAGCCGTATTAATGCAGTATTATTGCAGTATTAGCGCAGTATTAATGCAGTATAAGCGCAGTATTAGCGCAGTATTAGTGCAGTATTAGCGCAGTATTATTGCAGTATTAGCGCAGTATTATTGCAGTATTAGCGCAGTATTATTGCAGTATTATTGCAGTATTAGCGCAGTATTATTGCAGTATTAGCGCAGTATTAGTGCAGTATTATTGCAGTATTAGCGCAGTATTAGCGCAGTATTATTGCAGTATTAGTGCAGTATTAGCGCAGTATTATTGCAGTATTAGCGCAGTATTAGCGCAGTATTATTGCAGTATTAGCGCAGTATTATTGCAGTATTAGCGCAGTATTATTCTAGTATTAGCGCAGTATTAGCGCAGTATTAGAGCAGTATTAATGCAGTGTTGGCGCAGTATTAGAGCAGTATTAATGCAGTATTAGCGCAGTACCTGGATCTGCCTGCCACACTCCAGCGTGACGAGTTTGTGACACTTCTTGTGGACGAGCAGTTTGCAGCTGATGCACTTGTAGCCCTGACGGCCGAGACCCCAGATCCGATCAGAGCAGATAGCACAGTGGGCACGCTGAACACACACACACACACACACACACACACACACACACACACACACACACATAGTTAATGTGCCAAAGGCCAGAGGGTGTTAAAGTGCATTGTTTGTATTATTATTATTATAGTTATTATGAGTGATGATCAGTACCCTGTTGAAGCGCTTGGCCTGGAAGGCGTGTCCATTAGCGTAGTACAGCTTCCTCCAGCGCCGAGCTCCACGCCGATATATTGACTCTAAACACACACACACACACACACACACACACACACACACACACACACACACACACAGAACTTAGATTAACACAACACACTCCTTATGGTTAAATCATGCCCCAAAAATCTAAACATCATAAACATTTGAATTATATATAATGGTATATATATGTGTGTGTGTGTGTGTGTGTGTGTATAGAGGAGACTCACTGTCCTCTCCTGGACACGGCATACCGGGTTTCTCTGGGACACATGGAAATACTACGGAACACATGGGAAAGTCAGATTCATTCCCCCTGACACACACACACACACACACACACACACACACACACACACACACACACACACACACACTCCTGAGTGAAGATTTCAGGGTTTGGAGTTACACTTACCGTGGATGATAAGCTCAGAGTCTTTGTTCAGCTCGTACAGACGGAGGGCTTCTTCCAGCTCCAGCTGAGATGACACTGTGCAGGGGTCTCCTACACACACACACACACACACACACACACACACACACAAGCTAAACATGTCAATCATCGGATCATGATATATCTTATTACAGCTCATACACAAACAACCCCGGACATAAGATTATAACAATGTGTATAGATCTCTGTGTGTGTGTGTTTGTGTGTGTTTGTGTGTGTGTGTGTGTGTGTGTGAGAGAAAGACCTTCTTCATCTATCCACTTCATGGTGAAGAGCTGGTCATTGTCCAGAGAGCACATGTCTCTCACCTCACTGTACAGACAATCATATGAGATGGACGGCTCAAAGTGTGTGATCATGATGTCCCTGAGAAAGAGAGAGAGAGAAAGAGAGAGAAAGAGAGAGAAAAAGATGTACATACAAAATATAAACATACTGATCAAACTGTATAAAAAATATCTCAGACATCTTAGCAGGACCAGAAACTGACAAGCTGATGAAGAAGAGAGAGAGGACAGGAGGTGATGAAGTGGGAGAGGACAGGAGGTGATGAAGAAGAGAGAAGGAATTATAAGGTATCTATCCCTTACATGTTCTAAATGACCCTGACTGAAGAATGTCCTTCTTTATTGTAAGTTCTATTGGAAACCCAATGTTTCTAATTATGCACCATGAAGGTTGGATTATGACTGAGAGTGGTCTGATAGAGGTGTCTGATCTCTCTACAGAATTGGAACACTTAGACCCTCACTGGAGACTGATTGAGGAACATCATCTCTAGACACAAAGGCTCCTCCAGAAAATGAAGCAGAAACACTGATAAAGTTCAGTTCTCATCTCTGGATCTTGGACCAGTTTGTCCACATCTTCACGGTTTCAGCCTTGGCTAAGACTAGTACAGGAACCTTGGGTCATGTGACTCCTGCAGTTCCTCCTCCTCCACACACAAACACACACACACACACACACACACACACACACACACACACACATTTGTGTAAGGTCACACTGCTGGAATACTCCTGTACACGTCAGCTCATTTCTGTAGGAATAATAAACACTTATCCTCCTCTCTCTTCCTCCTCCTCTTCCTCCATCAACACCTCCCACTGCAGCACTGCCAGGCTGATATATCTCATCAACAACTCAACCCCTTTCACCTACATCTCACCCATCTCTAATCTACATCTCACTCACATCTCATTCATTTCTCATCCACATCTTCCCCACCTCCCGCCACCTCTCACCCACATCTCACTCATCTCCCATCTACATCTCACTCACATCTCATTTATCTATCCACATTTTCCCCACCTCCCATCCACCTCTCACCCACATCTCACCCATCTCCCATCTACATCTTACCCACCTCTCATCCACCGCCCGCCCACCACTCACCCACATCTCATCCATCTCTCATCTACATCTCACTCACATCCACATCTTCCCCACCTCTCATCCACCCCCATCCACCTCTCACCAACATCTTAACCACTTCTCACCCATATCTCACTCATCTCTCATCCATATCTCACTCATCTCTCATCCACATCTCACTCATCTCTCATCCACATCTCACTCATCTCTCATCCACATCTCACACATTGAAGGAGTGTGTGTTCCCTGATCTGTTTGATCTTTACATGGTCACATCTGATCTCACTCAAATCGTTATTACTCAAATATTAACTTTATTATTACAATAATAACCACAGATAGAGAGAGAGAGAGACTGAAGGAGAGAGAGACTAAAGGAGAGAGACTGAAGGAGAGAGAGAGACTGAAGGAGAGAGACTGAGAGAGAGAGACTGAAGGAGAGAGAGACTAAGGAGAGAGACTGAAGGAGAGACTGAAGGAGAGAGACTGAAGGAGAGAGAGAGAGACTGAGAGAGAGACTGAAGGAGAGAGAGACTGAAGGAGAGAGAGAGACTGAAGGAGAGAGACTGAAGAGAGAGAGACTGAAGAGAGAGACTGAAGAGAGAGAGACTGAAGAGAGAGAGACTGAAAGAGAGAGAGAGAGACTGAAGGAGAGAGAGAGAGAGACTGAAGAGAGAGAGACTGAAGGAGAGAGAGACTGAAGGAGAGAGAGAGACTGAAAGAGAGAGAGACTGAAGGAGAGAGACTGAAGGAGAGAGAGACTGAAGGAGAGAGACTGAAGAGAGAGAGACTGAAGGAGAGAGAGAGATGAAAAGACAGACAGAGAGACAGAGTGAGAGAGACAGAGTGACTAAAAGACAAAAATAGACAGACAGACAGAGAAAGGGAGAGAGAGAGAGACAGAGAGAGAGACAGAGAGAGAGAATTGGGAACAACTTCCTCTTGTGCTACAGGTTTATCAGGTCCTCAGTGACAACATTCTCTCTCTCTCTCTCTCTCTCTCACACACACACACACACACACACACACGCACGCACACACGCACACGCACACACACACACAGTGACTACAACACAGAACTATTTCCTTTTCGCAAAACAAAGAGAGCCACCGATACCGAAGATGTGTGTGTGTGTGTGTGTGTGTGTGTGTGTGTGTGTGTGTGTGTTTCAGATCTTTTAAACATTAAATCTCACACAATAAGTGTAAAAAATAGATAATAATTAATATAAAAAGTGTAAATAATATTTAAAGATGAACACTGAGAAAAAATCTGTTTATAAATTAATAATAAATAAAGTTTAATAATAAAAGAGGAAAATCTCATTCTATATTTCTGTTTTAGACGCAATTTCATTTGTATTATTATTATTATTATTATTGTTGTTGTTATTGTTGTTATATAACACAGTCACAACAACAATAATTATTGATAAACAAATAATAAAACAGAATATGATTTTTTGGGTAAAACTTTAGATAAAAACACGTTGATGAAATGAAAATAAAGAAGTAGATGAAAGAGAAGAGAGTAATAACAGAGGGGTATTAAGTTGAGCTTCACTGCTAACTGACACTTTAGATTCTGAATAAAGTTTAAAGAGTAAATAAATGAAAGTGATATAAAGGGATGTCTCCTCAGGCTTACCCGCGGTAGTAGGCCTTGACCCGGACCTGGTGAAGATGTTCCCCCGGGTGACTCGCACTGCTGTCCCGCACAGTCGGCATCCTCAGCTCCGGGAGAGAGCGAGTGCTAGCCAAGCTAACTGCGCTAACTGCCAGTCGTCTGAGAGACAAGACGATCAAAAGAACCCGAATAAAACGTGATATTTATTTATTCGAATAATAAAATCTATAATAATAAAAGAAAAAGAAATCTCCGGAATGATCCGCGTACGTTCAATAAAAAAGTGCGAAGGCGCGCGCCGGAGCTCCTCTCACAGGAACACCTTCAAGAGCTCAAACTTCTCCTGCCGCAGGCACAATTCCAAATCAATGGCCACTTCCTGTAGGCGCGCACTTCCTCCCGTCGCATGGACCCTCCAGTCTAGTGCACTAGGCCCCGGCGTGGAATCCGATTGGAATTCTACCAATAAGGTAGCGACCGGAATGAACCAAGTGTGGAATGCGCAGGGAGGTGCACACGGACAGCGTTTAAAATAATTCTAATCGATTTAGACGAATCTGGAAATGACATAATGAGTCAGAGAATGAACAGCTGGATGAATATGCAGGGATTTGACGTGATAAAAATAAAAATAAAAAAAACGCTTTTGCGTTATTCGGGGCTGACGCGTCGATACGTATTGAGATTGTACCAAGTAGAGGATTGCGGGGGTGGGGAGGGGGTGGCAGGGTAATGATGGGGCGGTGGTGGTGATGGTGGTGATGGACAGGAACATCCGCATATCGCACGTTTCTCTTCATTCTCTTCATATTGCAGATGGTTTATTGTTGATTATGGCTCACGAGAAGATGCTGTACATGTTACATCAAACACCAAGCTCCTACACGAAATGCTGAGAAGTGGGCTTCAGAACATCCTCGTGGAAACCTTGTGAAACCCTATTGCTCTGTAGGGAAACATTGCTGGGAAGGTTTATCACGTGGAACATCTTCAGTAAGCTCTTTATCCTGGTCAGGATTAAGGGAAATGGTGTGTAAACAGAGGAGTGTTGGGGGTCTGAGACGGCGTTCAAAGAACTCTAATAGCAAAGAGCTATTTGGCCATTTATGGCTTATACAAATGCATCTGGTAAAAAAAAAAAGAAAAATTTTAGTCAATTTGAGTTACTTTAGTCAGAAGCACCTGGACCTGGACTTCTCTGTGAGACGTTCTCGTTTAGAGTTTTAACACTTTCCATTCTTAGCTATTTCTAATAAAAAACAAACAAACAAACAAAACACAATGGAAATAAAACTCATTTGAAATGGAAAAGTAAAGAATTTACATCCATTTGAATGAATAAACATTGTAAAACCCTCAGTGTCACGTAAACCAGATACAAGTGCCGGATAAACATCCTTTAATAACAAAACAGACGAAACCAAATCAATCCCCTGAGATGTTATGAGAAAGAAACCTTGAGAGGAACCAGACTGAAAAGGGAAGCAGGACATCAGGATGAACCAGGCGGATCTGAAGAGAAGAAAAGCAGAGGAACGCAGGTCTCTGGTGTCTCAGGAGCATCTTTCAATGTGGAGATGTTTTAATTCAATTCAATTCAATTTCAGTGTGTGAATAAATTTCACACGTTATTGTTTGTAGACGATAATTAAGATCGGATGGGAGAAGCCGAAAGAAGAAGAAGAAGAAGAATTAAGATCGGATGGGAGAAGCCGAAAGAAGAAGAAGAAGAAGAATTAAGATCGGATGGGAGAAGCCGAAAGAAGAAGAAGAAGAAGAATTAAGATCGGATGTACAGAAAAAAAGAAAAAGTTTGTTTTTTCTGGCCCCGTGTTTGAGAAGAGAATTAGCTTTTTAAGAAAATTCATTCAAATTGAGAAAGACATTCTGTACATTTGTTTATTTTGTTTCTGATAAAACTTCATCATGTATCATTTATGCAAATCCCATCAACACACACACACACACACACACACACACACACCTCACTCTCTCTCTCTGTAAATGAAGATGAGGATGAAGATGCTTGTTTCAGTATATCCATTCGATTGGGATCTGGTGAAATTCAGATGGAAATGAAGGGAAATCGGCCCAGGTGATGGAAATAAGAGCAATTTTAATGATGCCTTTTGCATAAAGTGGTTTGCAACCCAAGTGTTAACGTCCAGGAACTTCTCAGAACGATCAGACTTTCAGAACAAGAGGAGATTGGGCCAGTTTTAACCAAATCAGTGTACAGGTGGGTTTTTATACACTTATTATTGTATTATTGTCATGTTTTTGAGAGAGAGAGAGAGAGAGAGAGAGAGAGAGAGAGAGAGAGGGAGAGAGAGACAGACAGAGAGAGAGATAGAGAGTGAGAGGGAGGGAGAGAGAGACAGACAGAGAGAGAGAGAGAGAAGAGTTTTGACTCTTGTTTTGATGATTTATTTTCATGGGGAATTGAACATGTACTATACTGTAAACTCAATAAAAATTGTGAATTATTTGTCATAAATGTTTTATTTACTACTTTAAATGAATAATACAAAAATAAAAGAGTTTTTAAAACATTTTAATGTAATTTATTGGTACAAACTTTCGAGCCACTCGCAGCTTCTCAGATTGTTAGCGAGTTATTCTGAGTCAGACGCGAGTGTCGAGGTTCTACTGTATTAAAAACACATTGTTAATATTTGGTGTTACCAAGATGAAGATCAGGTTCCTCTCAAGGTTTCTTCTTCACACCGTCTCAGGGAGGTTTTCATGCCACTGTTACCACCGGCTCACTCATTATGCCCCCACACTTACAATCTATGTATTTGTGTCCAGTGCTAAAAGTGCTTTATAAACAACAGTGGATTGTATTGAATGTTGAATATTGTGGATAAACTGTTTATTCATGTACACAGTGATTCAGAAAGTATTCAGAGAAGTTAAAAGATGCTCTCAGACGCCCTTCACTTTTTACTGTTGCTACAATACTTTTCTTCTTATTAATCTACACTCAGTCTCCTCATAACGACAAAGAATTCTAAAACGGTCTAACTTCTAAAAAAGAAACAAAAATAAATTACTCAGTGCTTAGTAAAGCTCCTTTAGCAGTAATTACAGTCTGGTTTGGGGGATTTCCTGCATTCTTCTTTGGGTTTTTATTGAGGAGATCTCTATAATTTACTCCATTCAGTTTTCCTTCAACCCTGATGAGTCTCCCCGTCCCTGCTGCATAAACACAGCCCCCACCATGCTTCACTTGGTTAAGGATATGGTTTTCTAGAGGTGTGTGTCTTTCCAAATCATGTCGGATCAATAACCTTTTTCCACAGGTAGACTCCAGACAAGGTGTAGAAACATCTGTTTTCACTTTCATCATGGGGAACTGAGTGTAGATAAATGAGAGAAACATCAATTTGAATGATTGTAGTATCAGACTGAGATATATATCTGATAGAAAAATGTATTTTCTCTTTATTTTATCCAGGTTTCCATCCAGCATGAAGCTGATGCTTTTATATCTCCTGTGTCTGACTAGTAAGAACAAACATATTTATAAACCAGATAATGTTTATATATGCAGTGTTTTAATGGCATGAAAGTAAAAATGGCACACAACGATGTTCACGTTACATATATAACCACTGTTCATGATCTTCTCTCACTGTGTTTAAACCTGCAGGAACCTCGAGCTCTGGTGACCCTCGTTTGCTTTGATTATCGTATCTCTAGAACCTGACCTGAGCTCAAATTGATTTGATTGTCTCGTATTTGAGAAAAGCAGACACCTGAGCACTGTGCTGATATAGAAATAACATTAAATAAATAATAAATACTCAATAAATCTGACTGTATCCATTATTATCCATTACAAGACATTATTGCCTGCTAACATGACATTTGTGTAAGATCTCAGAGAGAGAGAGAGAGAGAGAGAGAGAGAGTGTGTAGTCCTTGGTTTTTGGAAGTAGATGAAGTGGTGGAGAGAAAGATCAGCATGGTCACCTCCTTTTGAACGAATCTATGGGCCATGTTTAGAGGTTCATGGTACCAGGATGGGATTTTGTTAAAGTTGTGTCACTGTAAATGATGTAGATTTTGGTGAACGTCTGCACTGATTTTTCTTTTGGCACCAAAGCGAAATACAAATAGTGACTCACTAGAAGCCAAATAAATAGACAGGAAACCAGTTTATTAGTTCATTTATTTTTAAAGATTGATTCTGTTTCTGAAGTAAGTTTATGCTAATTAGCAGCGATGGAAACATTTGTGGTGCTTTAATGAAGGTAAAGAATCCAGAGAATCTGAACATTTATTTAAGAAGCTCACAGTGAAGCAAATGTGTTTTTCCATCAGAAAGAAATGTTTCATATTTATATACTTATACATATATTCTGTCCACAGGTATTGGTCCAGTCATGGTGTCTAGCCAGAGAATAAGCCACATCCTCATCCTCCAAAACAAGACCTGGGCAGATGCACAAGATTACTGCAGGACTTTGTACATCGACCTGACTACAGCTAAAAGTCTCAAATCTTTGCTTACGGTGAAGAACTCGTTAGCGTTAAGAAGCGTCACCGGGCCTGTCTGGATGGGGCTGAACCTTAACCTTGACACCTGGCGTTGGTCCTTCAATGGTCGTCTGCTGAACAACATAACTCTAAGGATGTGGGGTGCAGGAGAACCCAACAATTATATGGGCCATGAATGGTGTGGTGCAATAGACGGTTATGGATTATGGTATGATACGACCTGCACAAGTTTAAAAATCTCCATATGTTATAGTGGTGAGTTGACGTGTCGATTTAATTCTCCTGTAGTCTGCAGTGAAGACTTTTATTTGCTATATGGCCAAGCAGCAGTGCTGTAATGTACACCTCAAAAATATATTCCAATGTATTATAGAAACTTAATGTAGGTTCAAAGAAACATGCCTTCCTTCTCTATGTTCTCTGTTCTCTGTGTTCTCTCTGTTCTCTCTGTATTCTCTGTGTTCTCTCTGTGTTCTCTCTGTTCTCTCTGTATTCTCTCTGTTCTCTGTTCTCTGTGTTCTCTCTGTATTCTCTGTGTTCTCTCTGTTCTCTGTATTCTCTCTGTTCTCTGTTCTCTGTGTTCTCTCTGTATTCTCTGTGTTCTCTTTGTATTCTCTCTGTTCTCTGTGTTCTCTCTGTGTTCTCTCTGTTCTCTCTGTTCTCTCTGTATTCTCTCTGTTCTCTCTGTTCTCTGTGTTCTCTCTGTATTCTCTCTGTTCTCTGTGTTCTCTCTGTGTTCTCTCTGTTCTCTGTGTTCTCTGTGTTCTCTTTGTATTCTCTCTGTTCTCTGTGTTCTCTCTGTGTTCTCTCTGTTCTCTGTGTTCTCTGTGTTCTCTCTGTATTCTCTCTGTTCTCTGTATTCTCTGTGTTCTCTCTGTTCTCCGTGTTCTCTCTGTTCTCTGTGTTCTCTATGTTCCAGACGGCCGTGTTGGTTATCTGAAGAAATCTCTAGTCTGAATATCACCTTGATGAAAATAGGTGAATAAAATATATATTTGTTTTCTGATTATTACACAGCGAGTGATCCAAACAGGTATGTTGGCGTCACTGTGAACCAGAACTGGACCAATGCGCAGGCTTACTGTAGACAGTGGTACACAGACCTGGCGAGTCCATTCAACTCCACCGAGAACAGCCTGGTACAAAACATTTCATTAGTCCAGGGGTATTCTTGGTTCGGTCTATCCAGAGACACCTGGAGGTGGGTAGATGGGACAAAAGTTCCTGAATACTTGTGGCAGTACCCTCTGCCTGATAACGCTGTTCCCCAGGAAAACTGTGGGACACTTAATGGGGGAAAACTTGATGATAAACAATGCACCAACAAGTACTACTTCACCTGTGACGCCTGTGAGTCCTTTACGATCATGTCTACACCTCAGTGACCGGATGAAAACGATACACTGCTAATTAGTTCTTTCTGCATGTTAATTGGATCTCACACAGTTCCGCTGGTGAAATACGTGGTGATGTTACACGTGAAGTCTGATCAGAGTGTGTTCGGTCATGCTGTGCAGTCTGCCATTTTGCTGCAGGTCAGAGATCATGTTGAACTAGATCCTGATAACTGTCTGCTTTCATGCCCATATTAATGATTTAGGATGCATCTGTCCCTGAAATGAGAAATGAGATGAAATTCTACATCCAGATTTCTGTCAAGATGCTGTGTGATGTCTTTATTTATATAAAAGACATATTTATATATATATATGTGTGTGTGTGTGTGTGTGTGTGTGTGTGTGTGTGTGTGTGTATAAAATAAAGACATATGAAATCAGGTTTTGTTCTGCAGTAATTATTGAATAATTCTTCTCTTCAGATCAAACAGAAACTGGATAACGGTCTGAAGGTGTACTGGAGGGTTCAGACAGATGGAAAGATCTTTCAGAAGAAGACCCTGAGTTACAGGTTTGCTCCTGCTTATTTTACTGTATGTGAACAATAGTGCATGTGATATAAACATATTCGGGGCTGAGAAATACGCTTATAAATACACTTTAAATGCATACATACCCACTAGGAAATGTCACGCGAGAACAACAAATAGGAAAATATTCATTCATTAATATACAAATGCACAAAGTGGTCGCATACCTGAAATTAAAGGATGTTCTGGATCATGTAGTATTTCCTTTGGAGAAAAATTCATCCGAAAGCCATTTTGTTACATTTAAAATAAATGTGATTAATGTGATAATTACAATATAGGAAATTCATGCTGTAGGATACTTGTAATATTCTAATTACATATATGATTATGTATTGATGTATACGCTGATGAAAAAGTCTTTTGTTTGATTCTGCAGCCCCTGAAGTTGGATTTCTGGACATGTCTCTGGTTCCTGTGTCTGACTCCTGTCTGATTCTCTGATTTCGGCTCTGATTCTGGAAATCCAGTGATCCTTCATTTCACACTTCAGGGGAAAAAATAAATCTGATGTTTCAGTTTACACACAAAATCATCATTATCAGATAAATAGTTGTTCATTGCTTTTATTTCATAACAGAAGGTTTAGTTATTCACTTGTTTATTTCTCTCTAATATTTGTTTATTTGGTTTCTGGTTTCTGAGGTTTGTAACATGCTTCTGGGTTTAAACTCTGTAAAATGTCTTTCTGATGTAAATGATTTCTAAAATGATGAAAGTTATGCTCTATTATAGTTTTCTAGTGTTTAAAAACTAAAAACTGATAAATGACTGTAGCAAATAAAAGTTCTTATTTAAGTCATTACAGTGTGATTTTATTTACCTTTAATTTTCCTCATGCTGCTTCATTTGGGATTAGGAGCAGGTGAAAGTCAGGACAAAGAGGATCATATGGGAAAACGAGACCCAGTGCCCTATAGGATCTCATACATTCAACATCAGATGCGGTGCCCTTTAGAGATCTGAACATACGACATAACAAATAAAACGGACACAAATCTGAAATCTTAATAAAAATCTCAATACAAAATAAATAAGAGTAGATTCCTGTGAGCAGACTGTGCTTGAGTTCCTCTACACCTTGATACAGCATTCAAATCTCTTCCACATCTTATTATTTAAATCCTCCTTTGGGTCTTAGAATTGAAGAAGGTCATAGCATGCGCTCGCACACAAATCCATCAGAAGCTACTGCAGAATCAGAGGTCATTGCTAATACAACAATCCCTGAAAAAGATGGAAACCATTGGTGTACCAACAATCAGGTTCTACAGTATTAGATTACTGAAACATTAAGAGAGTTGTGAAGAAAACCTTCAAACAAAACCAACCCCCTCCACCCAGGGCATGGGTGAAGGTCTCACAATCTACTGTTGGAAGAAGCTTTGAGAGCTTGTAGCTTTATACACACACACATACAACAAGACCTGTACACTACACCCCCATGTTCAGACTGGATGTGTGGGAGACTCTGTGATTGTAACATGGTCGTTGGGCTGGTTTGAGTTTTTCATTACTGCTGATCTCCTGCTGAGATCTTCACAAACTGCAGTCTTTAAAATAAAGAGCTAGTCCATCCAGGTTCCTCTCCATTCAGAGAGCTGGAAAGAGTGTAGCTCAGGAGTTAAGGCGTTGTGCTCTGGATCAGAAGGTCATAGGTTTAAATCCCAGCACCACCAAGCTGCTGGGCCCTTGTACGGGGCCCTTAATCCTCTTTTTCCCAGTCTGAGTCTGTAGCACATTCATTTCAGCATCATCTGGCCATAATAAGATCGTGAGGTTAGCAGACATGAACCTTCAGCTGTGACCGAGCGGAGAAACGATCGTTGGTTGCTAAAAAGCGCTGATTTGTTCTCAGTATCTTCATTAAATGGTTTCAAATGCATTAATATTGTGTGAGGATTATTGGTGAGTTTTTTGCATTTAAATTTGCATTTTTTTTTAAGTTAAATGTGAAATGGGACTGCAGATTAAACTCAGCCCAGGTGATGGAAATGATTCCCAAATGCTAGTTTTGAATAATCCGGTCAGACTTATATATCCCCAGTAACCTTCCACAAAGTCACACACTGATAGTGAGGACAAATGTTCAGGAGCGTGGAGTAAAACAACCACCACGACCACGACTACGACCGCTACAACCGCCACAACAACCAGGCATTTCAGGTACATTTTTTATTGTAACACCGATGTGTTTATTGTATGGGCTCTCTGTCTTCACTCGTCTGTTTGATGACAAGGTCAATGCAAGGTCAGGAGTAAAGGGTGTGTTGAGGTGATGCGTGCGTTTGTACATCATTTAGAGCAAATTGCACATTTGTGTGGTTTTATAACAATATCATATAATAATGAAGACAACGATCCATTTTTATACCTTTATTTACTGGATCCTGAAAAAGTTACACACTTTAATACACTGAAATCTAAAGCGATTGTCTATTCGTGGATATTAAGAACAAGGTTCATGGAAGCTGATGGGAACTCATTAATAGTAGTCTTAATAGAAAACTGGGATGGACTAATGGATGAAGAATTGATTCCTGGAGTGAAATTGGGTGTAAATGTGTTGCTGGATGAGAGGCTGAGCTGCGACTGAACACAAATCCAATGAATGAATGATTTCCTCGAGTTTTTGTTGAATAAAATTGACGTATTTGTGTCTTTCCAGCTACTTGTTCATCATGAAGCTGAACCTGTTTCCTCTCCAGTGTCTTATAGGTGAGAAGAAGAACGACTTATAATCAGTGTTTTCTTGTATTTATAATGAGGCTCTTTATCATTCTGACAAATTCATCATACGTCTTTTCAGCAGGTGTCGTGGCTCCAGTCGCTCTGTCGCTCCGATTAGCACCGATCCCTGTCAAGATCAACAAGACATGGTCTGATGCGCAGACGTACTGCAGGAGTTCGTACTACGACCTGGCTGTAGCTAAAACCCCAAATGACTGGGTGAAGCTCACAAACACATTAGCAAAACACGCCATAACGGGGCCCATCTGGATGGGACTGAACACCAACTTCAACACCTGGCGCTGGTCCATGAACGAACTTCCCTTAAACAATATAACTCTGAGAAAGTGGGGCGGTGGAGAACCCGACAATTCTAACGGCCATGAGTGGTGCGTTGCGATAGACAAGTATGGCCTGTGGTGGGACGCAGATTGCAGATGGGCAACAACTTTTGTGTGTTATGATGGTGAGGAAATACCCTGATTTAATCCTATTGCAAAAGCACTAATGACAGGAAAGCAGACATGATGACATCAGTAGAGCAGGTTTCTTACACCTGCTGCATTTTCATGTTGCCCCTCAAAGCACACAAACAGCTGGTCAGTGGCCCACTAGCTGTCCTGAGAACATCCGAGTGTCAGAAGAGTCCGAATTCGACCATTTCAAAGCTGTTAAAAATGTCTTTCCAATTATAATCAATCATGACTGATGGATAATGATGGACTAAATGTTTTTATATGTTTTTTTCACAGCTGTTACCAAAACGTTTGTAGGTGTGAACATTTTGAAGAACTGGAGCATCGCTCAGACGTACTGTAGACAGCATCACACAGACCTGGCCAGCGCACTCACCGTCTCAGATAACAACCAGATCATGCAGATTACATTGTCCCTGGGCTTCTCCTGGTTTGGTCTCTACAGGGATGACTGGAAGTGGGTGGATGGGACCAAAGTGGATCATCTCCTGTGGCAGGATCCTCTTCCTGATAACGCTGTTCGCTTTGAAAACTGTGGGACGTTTAACGGTGGAAAACTTGACGATAAACAGTGCAGCAACAATTACTGCTTTGTCTGTGATTTAAGTAAGTCCTTTACTTTACACGTCCCACTTCTTAGCGTTGTTCAGAGTTTCACGTAATGAATTTCTGATCAGCTGAAATGATGGCACTCTTATTGACTCAGTGATTCGTTTTGAGTAGAAACACTGATTCACTGAAGCAGTGATGCAAACGAATGTTAACGTGTGTTGTGAAACGCTTGTAAAATGGTACACGTGTGAGTCTACGCTGTTCTGCACAGTTCCGGTGGTACAAGACGTGGTGAAGCTGTGGGTGAAGGCTGATGAAAGCGTGTTGGATCCTGCTGTGCAGGCGGCTATTTTACAGCAGGTGAGTCTCGTTACAGAGTTTTGCTCTTAAATCAATACATCGTTCAGTTTCTACATTGTTGCAGCTGCACAGGTTCATTTAGGAATAAAATGAAGTACAATAAAAATCTAAAGAAATGATGGGGTTGTTAAGGTCAGGACACCACAGGGCTGCATCCTGCTTATCTGTCATTTTCATAGCACCATCAGACCTGAACACAGAAGAACAGATTTGCCTTTTAAGTACATTCAAAGTTACACCTTTTTCCTTTCTTCGGGATCAGGTGTATTTCACCTGCCATGAGATCTCTGGTGCCTCAGTCTCATGGAGAACTCAGAATAAATTAGAACTTCCAGTATGACATTGTTCTGGTTTTCAGTTACGCCAGAAAGTTAATGCAAACTTCACCGTGTCCTGGAGACTTCAGCCGGACGGGAAAGTCTTCCACAAGGTCCCGGTTCCTTAAAGGTCCTTCCTTTATTTACTTTAATACAAATTCAAATGATTTTCAGTTCTTCAGTTTTCAGTAAACAGATTTTATTAACCGTGTGATGCAAAATGTCTTTTTTTCAGTGACTGGAACAGGAAGCGCGTTGAAAAGATCATCGTCATTCTGATCAAAGCGAAGATCTGATCAACAAACATCTGAGTTTTCTTGACATGAGATTAGTGATGAGTTAATAACCGTGTATCATATAATCCTCACATCATGTTCTCCATTTAACTGTCTCCATGTTCTCAATTTCTTTCCTACATTTAGGCATTGAAGGTTGTGTTTTCTAATATTTAAAGAACTAAAATAAATACATGTACAACTTATTGGAAGAGTCACTGTAGCTAATAAAGTTCTCATTTTAGTCTCAGAATGAACTTTTGTGTGTCTTTTCTTTATTCCAGCTTATTTTACTATGTACAGTGTTTTAAAGTCTCCCTTTACGTTTAAAGAAATAAAGTTACAGTGCCCTAGAGGATGAAGTGCACTGTATTTCCACATACATCTGAGATAATCTGATGCAATGCCCCACAGGTTGTCTAACTTTTGGGAAAATAGCGTGGCTTTTGCTTGTCCCTGCCTCTTTTACATTTTTGCCTCTGCCCCTCCTACAACGCAGCCTGAGTCTGCCCCGAGGGTGTGGTTTATACTTTGGTGTGCTGATTGCGTCCTTTACTGAACACACGTAACAGTCACTAATTTGCACATGAGCATAGAAACACTGGAGTCACTTTTCTTGATGATTCTACAGGAACACTCCTGAGGAACTCTCCTGAGGAACTCTCCTAAACAACTCTCCTGAGGAACTCTCTTGAGGAACTCTCCTGAACTAGAACTCCACTGTTCCCAAATAGAATTAATCAACATTACTGAGGTCATCTGTTCTTTTATAAACACTCAGTTTGTTTGTGGGTCTTCTAAACCTCGATGCCACATGCAGATTTCTTCCACTTTTTTGTACACAGCATTTAAATAGCACAGGTCAGGTGACTCTCAGTGTCTCAAGCTCAGATAAATGTGGAGGTTTGTGTTATAAAGAACATCCAAAATAAAACATGTGCCAAATCAAATATGCAGATCACGAATCAGAATTTTATAGCGGATCGGTCAAGGCCCGGGTTACCAACAACCACCACAGGTATCATTAACAACAGGGTACTGGTGTAAACTGGGCTGCTGTTGGAGAAGAAGGAGAGGAGGAAGACGTCTACAGAGACAGCAGGGAAAGGAGAAGTGGAGGAGAGTGGAGGTTCAGGTTGGTACTTTAAATGTTGGTATTATGACGGGTAAAGGGAGAGAGGGAGCTGATATGATGGAGAGGAGAAAGGTGGATATGTTGTGTGTTCAGGAGACCAAGTGGAATGGAGGTGTCCAGAACATTGGAGGTGTTTAAACTGTTCTATCATGGTGTGGATGGAAAGAGAAATGGTGTAGGGGGGATTCTGAAGGAAGAGTACAGTAAGAGTGTAGTGGAGGTGAAGAGAGTTTCTGAAAGGGTGATGATCGTGAAGCTGGGAGAAGGTTAAAAGGAGCTGCATTGTGTGTTTGTGGATTTAGAGAAAGCGTACGACAGGGTGGAGAGAGGAGTTGTGGTATTATATGAGGAAGTCTGGTGTGTCAGAGAAGTATGTGAGGGTGGTGCAGGACATGTATGAGGACAGTGTGACAGAAGTGAAGTGTGCAGTAGGAACGAAAGACTGGTTTAAGGTGAAGGTTGGACTGCATCAAGGATCGGCTCTGAGCCCTTTACTGTTTGCAGTGGTGATGGACAGGTTGATGGACGAGGTCAGACAGGAGTCTCCATGGACTATGATGTTTGTGGATGATATTGTGATTTGTGGTGAGAGTAGGGAGCAGGTGGAGAAGAGCCTGGAGAGGTAGAGGGGAGTGAAAGTCAGTAGGAGTAAGACAGAGTACATGTGTGTGAATGAGAGGGAGGGCAGTGGAGGGTGCGGTTGCAGGGAGAAGAGGTGGTAGAAGAGTATAGAAGAGTATCTGTGAGGGTGAAAGGGAAAGTTTATAGGACTGTGGTGAGACCTGAGATGTTGTATGGATTAGAGACAGTGGCATTGAGTAAAAGACAGGAGGTGGAGCTGGAGGTAGCAGAGCTGAAGATGTTGAGATGTTCGTTGGGAGTGACGACGATGGACAGGATTAGAAATGAGTTTATTAGAGGGACAGCGCATGTAGGACGTTTTGGAGACAAGGTGAGGGAGGTGAGATTGAGATGTTTGGACATGTGCAGAGGAGGGACATGGGGTATATCAGTAGGAGAATGCTGAGGATGGAGACGCCAGGAAGGAGGAAAAGAGAAAGACCAAGGAGGAGGTTTATGGATGTGGTGAAGGAAGACATGCAGGTCGTTTGTGTGAAAGAGGCAGATGTAGAGGACAGGGGGGTGTGGAGACGGATGATCCGCTGTGGAGCCCCCTAATGGGAGAAGCCGGAAGAAGAAGAAGAAGAAGAAGAAGAAGAAGAAGATTTAAATAGCACTTAAATAAAAGATAAGGAGAGAGAAGAGAGAGAGAGAGAGAGAGAGAGAGAGAGAGAGAGAGAGATTTTTAAAAAATCTCAGCATGCACAAATCCAACCTTGAGTTAGATGTTCTACAATAGCAGAAGCCCACATGAGGTTCCTCTGATGTAAGTGAAGAACAGGAATCTAAGGTAAATAAACTGGACACCTGGAGACAAGTCTACTGTCCAGTCAGTACTTGTCCAGTGTGAGTCTAGTAGAGATCATTAGAGTACACGCTGCACACGGTGCTGTAGTCGAGCAGAAAAGTCTCTGTTGTTTGTTGGAAGTGTTGATTTCATCCAGCACAAGACGTCAGAAGTTTGAATTGCACCTGTGAGGATTGTCTCCGAAGTAAAATCAGAAATGGCACGGATTCTCACAAAAGTCATGGAAATGCTTCCCAAATACCTCCATTTGAATAATCCCATAGAAGCCATAAAGCTGGAGTACGTTTTCACTGTCAGCTGCTGGTGAGGAAGACGAGCTGAAACAACAACCGCAACAAATACAACAACTACAAAAACACACTACAGGTAAGTGGGTCTGCTTTTTCTAATATACACTGAATGAAGAGTTATTGTGGTTGGATTTCGGGGTTTGTGTTACATTGTGTGAGTTTATAAAAGTGTACTATAATAATAAAGTTCAGGGTTGACGGTACGCTGTGAGCATCCTGTCGAAGTTTTATACCCGAACACACTTCTCCAAAACTCTCTGCTCTCTGCGTTTTTTTTCCACTGAAGCCTCTGAATATAAATGATGTCATTGTGTCTCTTCAGCTACTTGTCCATCATGAAGCTGAACCTTTTCCCTCTCCTGTGTCTTATTGGTGAGGACAAGAACCACTAATAAACAACGCTTTCTTGAGTTGTGTTCAAAATAAGGTGTTTTTTATCATTCAGCTGAATTCACTTTACATCTTTCCAGCAGGTGTCGTGGTTCCAGTCGCCCCGTTGTACCTATTGGCCCGGGTCCTGGTCAATAAGAGCGTGGTGTGGGCTGATGCACGGGTCTACTGCAGGAGTTGGTACATTGATCTGACTGTAGCTAAAAGCCCAAGTGACTGGGTGATTCTTACAAACATGTTAGTAAAATATCGCATAACAGAACCCGTCTGGATGGGACTGGACCAAGACATGAACACTTGGCGCTGGTCCATGAACAATCTCCCTTTAATGAATACAACTCTGAGGGGGTGGAGCTCTGTAGAACCCAACAATTTTGCTGGCCATGAGTGGTGTGCTGCAATAGACCCAGCAGGTCAGTGGAAGGACACAAGTTGTGCAGACGTAAGGTCCTTCGTATGTTATGATGGTGAGTGAACATCCTGCTTTCTTCTTATTGCAGTACTGAAGGATTTACATGCCACACTTATATAGTGGTAATGTCTTGGGCAATAATAATAATAATAATAATAATTATTATTATTATATTATTATTATTATTATTATTATCCTTTTTTTTTTACTGTGAGCAACCGCAACCATACTATTTCCACATGGGACAAATAAAGTATGAGCATTTCCTTTAGTATCGACAGCAGAACATGCAGTGGAATTTATGCTTATATGTTCTCTGATCATTGCTCTATAAATGCTACTGAGGAACATGCATTAGAAAACAAATGTTTGACTTTATAATGTCATATTTATTATATTATATATATTATAACATTCTGATCAGAATTAAATTAAAGCCTACACAGGAAGCTTTGGCCATGCTTTGTATTTTTGGGCTAATGATCTACTGAATATGTTAATAATATACGCATATATTTGACCTATTTGTCAGCTGTTGCAAGCAGCTTTGTAGGTGTGAACATTTCGGTGAACTGGAGCATCGCTCAGACGTACTGTAGACAGCATCACACAGACCTGGCCAGCTCACTCACCGTCTCAGATAACAACCAGATCATGCAGATTACATTGTCCCTGGGCTTCTCCTGGTTTGGTCTCTACAGGGATGACTGGAAGTGGGTGGATGGGACCAAAGTGAATCCTCTCCTGTGGCAGGATCCTCTGCCTGATAACGCTGTTCCCCAGGAAAACTGTGGGACGTTTAACGGTGGAAAACTTGACGATAAACAGTGCAGCAACAATTACTGCTTCTTCTGTGATACCAGTGAGTCCTTTACATCTCCTGTCTACGTCTCAGCGTTCTGGTGTGAAAGGCATGAACGTTCAATAGAGTTCCACAATATTACCAATTATCAATTAGTTTCAAGGTTTTGATTCTCTGTAATGAACTGGAGTTAATGGAAGTGTTTGTGAGGACGCAGTGATGTAAAAGAATGATAACGTGTTGTGTGTCTGTGCTGCTCAGTTTGGATAAAACAAAACATTTTCAAGCTGTGGGTGAAGAACAATGGCAGCGTGTTGGATCCTGCGGTGGAGGCGGCAATTTTGAAGAAGGTAAGACCGAGTGACAGAGTACCGTTCTGATGCATGTAGACCTTTCAGAAGCTGTGTGGAGACTCGGTGTTAAAGCCACTGCCACAGATTTCATGCGTTTTATTTGTGGTTTATATGTAAAATGAATCATGAGTGTTTTGGATTTGGAGGAGTTCCAGAAGCAATGGAGTGAACTGCTGTACAAACAGCTACGGTGTATTGAGCGATGGAGAAAGTGAGCATGAAAAAAGACTTCATCCAGATGAATATTTGAGTGTTCTAGCTTGATAAAAGATATAACACACACTGTAGGATATTAGGATGAAGGCTGATGTTTGGCTGGTTGAGTTTTTCTTCTGCTTACTTCTTTGTTCTGATCCCAGGTGAACTGTGAGATTTCCAAGATTCTTAACCAGCTTCAGATTTTCAGAGCCTTTAAGGTTTTTTTCTCATGTTCTCCGAAGAAGCAGCTTCTGAATCATGGTCAATGATGTTTATAGTTAAAAGTGCAATAAAAATGAAAATGAAGTGACACAAAGAAACACTCATTTTCATAGCACCATCAGACCTGAACACAGAAGATCAGATTTGCCTTTAAGTACATTCAAAGTTACACCTTTTTCCTTTCTTCGGGATCAGGTGTATTTTACCTGCCGTGAGATCTCTGGTGCCTCAGTCTCATGGAGAACTCAGAATAAAGTAGAACCTTCAGTATGTCCTGCTGTTAGTGTGAGATTATTACATGCTGAAGTTTTGATCTTAGCAAATATTTTTTGTATAATAATTATGTTTAATATAAGTAATAAACAGCAGTAACATTGTTCTGGTTTTCAGTTACGCCAGAAAGTTAATGCAAACTTCACCGTGTCCTGGAGACTTCAGCCGGACAGGAAAGTCTTCCACAAGGTCCCGGTTCCTTAAAGGTCCTTCCTTTATTTACTTTAATACAAATTCATATGATTTTTAGTTTGATTATAAACAGATTTTATTAAACATGTGATGCAATATGTGTTTTTTTTAGTGACTGGAACAGGAAGTGCGTCGAAAAGCCGGAATGTCAGAGTCCGTCGTCATTCTGATCAAAGTGTAGATCTGATTAACACACATCTGAGTTCCCCCCTCTGTGAGATTAGTGATGAGTTAATAACTGTGTATCATATAATCCTCACTTTCCATTAATAATCCCAAATATTAATAACATTATACTCATTTATTCCTCTAACAAATGTATATAAACTCCATTCTCTTTATATTGGACTCTTCAGCATGGTGGATCAGTATGTGGATTTTATATTTAGTGTAATGTGATGAAGTTCAGACACTTTATTTATTTAACTTGTTTTGTTCTAAAGCATGTGTAGTGTCAACACTGTAAATATCATCATACATTTAAATACATATAAATAATTAATCATCTAAAACCTTTAAATCAGTTGTTTGTACAGGACATGGTTTATATATATATATAACACACACACACACACACACACACACACACACACACACACACTCTTATTTACATTCAATTCTCTTATACAGAACAAACAAATTTGTGGATTTGTAAATGTTTGACTACAGCAGTGTGTGTGTGTGTGTGTGTGTGTGTGTGTGTGTGTGATGTTCATGCAGGCCTTCAGAGCTTCCAGTTGATAAATTCGCTCTGAAAACTTAAAAAAAAAAAAAAAAACTGAAAGTGATTTCACAACTGCGCGCTGGTTTCCATCTTCACATCCTGGTCTTCATCCCTCTGTTTTATCTCCTCTTCATCTCGTTTGTATTCTTTTGGTCAGGATGTACATGTATAAGCTCATGAATGCCAGACTCAGTGAAGGTTTGGAGTCTGCAGGAGCGTCGTGTTTCAGGAGACTTTGGTTTGAAGACATTCAGGTGAAGAGGTGGAGGTTAATGAAGGTCATCTCTCTCTCAGTACAGCACAAGCAGCAGAAATGGAAATGTTTAAGGTACATCATCACCTACACGGTGTGATCTTTTCTTTTCCAGGTGGTGCATCAGTTTGGTCTGTGTGGTTCATCATATTAAGTCTAATGAATTAAAATAAATGAACACTTATTATAGGAGACCCTCATGGATTTTTATATGTATTTATTATTCCACACTGTTCTGCTCACTGGGATTAATCACATTATTGTCATCAGTGAACTCGTGATTAATCGCAGTAACATTTGTATCTGTTCTAAATGTAGCTGTAATTAATACTCACCAGCTTTTTATCGCTCTAATCAACACAGAGAGATTTTGATGCTTTATGCAAATGTATGTTTATTATTCGAGAAACTAAACTCGACATAGTGCATGAACACTAAATACTTATATGTTATAATAAATGTTTTATGGTGTGGCAGACGGCAGAGAGCGCCCCCTGTCTGTTTTCTTTATTTTACACAAGCTCAGTGTTTTGTTATTATTATTATAAGTGAACACATATAAAAGTGTGTAAAAATAAAATGAGTGAAAGTCAAAAGTCAGAAAAATAGTAATTGAAAACATTGATACCAGAAAAATCTACATCATTACTTCCCTCCTCACACACACACACACACACACACACACACACACAGAGGAAGGTGTGATGAGGAGTTATGCAGCTGACTGATGGTTTGATTAGTTACAGCAGTTACACTAAACTGCGTCACTGATTTATTTGACGTCTGTGTTTTACACTAAAAACACCATAAAATCAGTTGAAAAGAAAAACAGTATATTAACTGCATACATTCAGTGTGTTTTTGTTGTTGTTGTATTTAAATTGTATTTTTTGTATTTGTGTAAACGTTTCTATATAATTTATACACCGTTCAAACGCTGCATAATAATTATAATAATCACTGCATATTTCTTGGACTTGATTTGAACAGACTCTCAGATTCCAATCATCTTGGTTTTATTAGTACATTTTTATTAGTATGAATGCAGCAGGATCAGATTTTCTGCAGGCTGATGTTCAGCAGCTGTTCTGCACCACTGCACTGACATCAGCACATCATTACAGTGTTTCAGATCAGTGTGTTTATTCAGTGGGGAACAGAAGGTGGCCGCTGAACGAATTCCGTCCTGCCAGATCTGTGTAGACTTTACGCTTCTCGATGAGCTCAATGTGAATCTGGTCTCCTTTCTCAAGCAGCAGAGTGACAGAGTTACTGGCCGTGTCCTCAGAGTCCTCTCCCGGGGGGTTATCGGTGATGGAGACCACTCGTGCTCTGTTCTTAATTATGTGCACCCCGGCACTGGGAGGGTTTGCGTTGAAGAGGACGATGTTGAAGTAGTACACTCCTTTCACTGGTGCTGTGAAGATACCTGCAGGAAAGAGAGACCGAGAGACAGAGAGACAGAGAGACAGAGGTACAGAGGTACAGAGAGACAGAGAGACAGAGAGACAGAGGTACAGAGAGACAGAGAGACCGAGAGACAGAGGTACAGAGAGACAGAGAGACAGAGAGACAGAGAGACCGAGAGACAGAGAGACCGAGAGACAGACAGAGAGACCGAGAGACAGAGAGACAGAGGTACAGAGAGACAGAGGTACAGAGATGCGGTTTGTTGAAAGGTCCAATGGTTCTGTAAGGACCTATGGGTTTGGAAAGCGTGGCCCAGAACGCCACTCTGGGTTGGTCTTCATCAAAGAAAAAGAAGAAGGAATTTGAATAAGCTATTGAGCTCCTCAGATCTTCTATAATATCACAGCTACATTATGGAAGGTGTTTGATGATCAGAGATGTTAACTGAAAAACCTTGTGTTGATTTTGTGGAATCCACTGTTTCTCATTGATTTCTCCTCTATCTTCATTTGATCTGAGATGATCGTCCTCACACCCAGTAGCCAGTGGTAGCATTCCATTCTGTTTTCACTGCCTCTTGTGTATGTATTTGTATTGTTTGGTGTAGTGGAATGTCTCCACCCCTGTCTCATTCACATCTGTCTCCACTACCATGTTTACATTTTTCACATTGATTTGTAGCGTTTCTCAGATCAGAAATGAGATTCTATCAATTACTTCAACATCAACGGAGCTGCTGTTGTTCCCAGCTTTAAGTTCCTTGGAGTCCACGTCACTGAGGATCTCACCTGGACTCTGAACTTTTCTCCTCTGATCAGAAAGGCACAACGGCGCCTGTTTTCTCTAAAGAGACTTAAAAAGTCCCGTCTGTGCTACAGGATACTGGAGAACTTCCACCGCTGTACCATTGAGAGCATCCTCACTAACTGCATCTCAGTGTGGTTCAGCAGCTGCACTGCTTCGGACCATGAAGCCCTTTAGAGGGTGGAGAAAACTGCACAACCAATCATCTGCACTCAGCTTCCCACCTTGGACTATTCACCCTTCTCCCATCAGGAGGCGCTACAGGTGCCTCATTGACTATTCACCCTTCTCCCATCAGGAGGCGCTACAGGTGCGTGTTTGTTTGTGTGTGTGTTTGTAATATATTTAGAGAAGTGAGTCCGATATTTCACTGCATTTGTAAATATTTGAGTTCTCCTGTACTTTGGCTGCAGTTTCTTTATCTTACCGTGTGTGGTGTTCATGCGGACCTTCAGAGCTTCAATCTGAACATTTTGTTCTGAAAAGATTCATCATGAAAAGAAATTAAGGTGAAACCAGGACTTTAAGAGATCTCAGAGTGTTCCTCTACATCCTCCCATCCTGCTTTACCCACCTCTGTTCTCCATCTGCAGCTCATTTATTTTCTCCTCCATCACTTTTATTTTCCCCATAATGGACTTCAGTTCGATCAGGATGTTCACACTGGGCTCCATGAAGTCCTGGGAGATTGTCTCCTTCACCAAGAGCAACATGAACATCCAGCTCAGAGAAGGTTTCATGGCTGCTGCTCAGATGATGTGTGGAGTCTGCAGGAGCTTTGTGCTGTTTAACTCTCCAGGAGACTTTGGACTGAACATGTTCACGGAGAAGAGGCGGATTTCAGGGGTAACACGGGTCATCTGTCTAAAAACATGTCCACCAGTTGAGCAATCACAGATGCAGACAAAGCATTAGCAGAAGCGTTCGTGAAGGTGCACAGGGACTAATATTTCTGAAGAAATCAGTGTATGCAGATGATGGTGCCTTATGGAGGAGAGAGGGAAATGTCAAATATGTTGTAAACTGTCGAAACTGGCCAAAGAAATTGGGGTTCTGGTTCTCAATATCAAAAACACAGATAATCTGTTTCTCAAAAAGAAGAAAAAATAAATGTATGTTCACGAACTAGAATAAGTAAAATTGATACGATTTCTAGGATTAGAGATGGACATCAAACTGAGTTTTAACACCCACGTACAAAAATATTAAAAAGATATTAACATTAGGGAGAGTATAGGTACAGGAGAAATAATTGGGTATGAGATGAAAAAGAGATGAAGAAGAGATGAAGAAGAGATGGAGAAGAGATGGAGAAGAGATGAAGAAGAGATGGAGAAGAGATGAAGAAGAAGACACGTATATCCAATACAAAGAAATGAAGAACTGGAGAAGAGATGGAGAAGAGATGAAGAAAAGATGAGGAAGAGATGGAGAAGAGATGAAGAAGAGATGGGGACGAGATGAAGAAGAGATGAAGAAGAGAAGAAGAAGAGATGGAGAAGAGATGGAGAAAAGATGAAGAAGAGATGAAGAAGAGATGATGAAGAAGAGATGGGGAAGAGATGAAGAAAACATGGAGGAGACATGGAGAAGAGATGGAGAAGAGATGGAGAAGAGATGAAGAAGAGATGAAGAAGAGATGAAGAAAAGATGAGGAAGAGATGGAGAAGAGATGAAGAAGAAGACACGTATATCCAATACAAAGAAATGAAGAGATGGACAAGAGATGAAGAAGAGATGAAGAAGAGATGGAGAAGAGATGAAGAAGAGATGAAGAAAAGACACGTATATCCAATACAAAGAAATGAAGAGATGGAGAAGAGATGAAGAAGAGATGAAGAAGAGATTAAGAAGAGATGGAGAAGAGATGAAGAAGAGATGAAGCAGAGATGGAGAAAAGATGGAGAAAAGATGAAGAAGAGATGGAGAAGAGATGAAGAAGAGATGGGGAAGAGATGGGGAAGAGATGAAGAAGAGATGAAGAAGAGACGGAGAAGAGATGGAGAAGAGATGAAGAAGAGTTGGAGAAGAGATGAAGAAGAGATGGGGAAGAGATGAAGAAGAGATGAAGAAGAGATGGAGAAGAGATGAAGAAGAGATGAAGAAGAGATGGAGAAGAGATGAAGAAGAGATGAAGCAGAGATGGAGAAGAGATGAAGAAGAGATGGGGAAGAGATGAAGAAGAGATGAAGAGATGGAGAAAAGATGGAGAAAAGATGAAGAAGAGATGGAGAAGAGATGGGGAAGAGATGAAGAAGAGATGAAGAGATGGAGAAAAGATGGAGAAAAGATGAAGA